>NC_091492.1:300000-449767 GCF_947461875.1 Haliaeetus albicilla
TGATGGTACGATAACTATTCATCCTTCTCCTCCTCACCTAGTTCTCCCTGCAACATTTACATTTAAAGCTCTTCTTTGGAATTGGAATTATATTGATGCCTATTACAGAATAACCCAACTCCCAAAATGCCCTTTACTACCCCAAATAATTCTTTAAACTTAAAGATGCTCAGGTTTCACTAGTGTCTTTTGTCTTGAGCCTTGGTTTATTTTACATGTAGTCCTACATACAAGGTCAAGCTAGACTTGTGTTACTTTGCCCTTGTCACAGAATAAAGGAAGGGGTTAGCACAATTAATATGTCTCAGCTTACAGGGCCCTAAATAGTCATTAGAAGTTAGTGCGACTTGCATCAGGCTGCTCAAAGTCATGCCACAGGCCACATAACCCCAGTATCCTTGGGGTAAAACATACAAATCATAGAATCATAGAATGGTTTGGGTTGGAAGGGTCCTTCAAAGGTCATCTAGTCCAACGCCCCTGCAATGTGCAGGGACAAAGAAGGGCCAAAGTTGGCCTCTCCCTGCCACCTTGCAAAAAGATGCCTGTGAGCTCCCAGAAAACATGTATACAGAATGATTTAGGGTGGAAGGGACCTCCAGAGGTCATCTAGTCCAACCCCCTGCTCAAAGCACGTCTTATTAGACCAGGTTGCTCAGGAACTTGTCAGTATATATTCAACCTTGTTCCTGAAGATGACAACCAAAATCTACATATGAAATGGTTCACAATATGAACAATTACACTTAACTGGAGAATGCACATGTCTGCTAACACTTACAAACAGATGGACCAGAAAGCTTTCAAAAGCACCCCAGGGGTCCACAGGCTTCAGGTTCAGGGCTGCTGATCTAACCTAGTTGCTATTTGAGCCATTAATTCTTAAATACAGAAAACAGATTATTCCCTTCCCCTTGGCAGTAGCTTCTTCATGTTTGAAAGCTGTTGTCATATCAGCCTCCTCTACTGCTATCATAAAATTTGCACCTAAGAGCCAACAGGACAAGACGGAAGACAGTTTGGCATGCTGCCTTTTGTACTTTTGCTGATTCATCTTTTTAGAAGTATCACACGAGCAACTGTTCTAGAAGCAATATCGCATTAGCACCAAAAGCTTTCCAAAGTTGATTCCTAGCCTCCATTTACTTCCATAAATAAATGCACAGAATCAAGTTGTTATCTTATGATCAAACACCACGAAAGACTGGACCAAAATAGCACTTCCCATCTAGCAAAAGGCTCCCGCAGTTTCATTCATGTCTGTAGAAATATTCTGTTCTGTTTGTACAAGCATGCTGAAACTACTTGCTCTTGACAGGTGAGATAGATTCCTAAAGAGTCCGACCCTTTGTGATTCATAGTCAACAGACGCTCTTGAACAAGAACAGGTCAGGTGGTAATCCCCTCTATTTTGTCTGCAGCAAAAAAGCAGCATAAGACACATCAAGAGTTTGCACTGAATTTCTGTGGGAAGTATGTAGCTATCTCCAGTAGGATAGCAGCTTGTGATGTTAAGCACAGGTTTATATCTGAGAATGGAGAAAGCAAACATGAGACTGTAGCACAACTATGTCTGGCCTGGTTTTAACAACTCGTAGTAAAATATTTTCCTCCTGTATCACATAACTAAGCAAACAGCATATTGCCTTTGAAGACAGACAGTCTTGTACATCTACTAGAGGTCAAAAGGCTTGGAACCTACTTGGAGGTCTGTCATATGCTTTCTTTATGAGCTGGATCTATCACATAAGGGTTTAGGGAAGAACAACCAACTTGAGTAAAATTGCAGTATTTATCAGCCACTTAATGGAAATACTTAGAGGTCCTGATTCTTTAGTAGGTTTTAAAAATCCAAGGAAAGGTGGAAGAAGTTATAAATAAGCAAAAGAACACAAAATCATCATCTCAGAAGGAAGAACAAATAACTAGCCAGTAGATCACAACTGTCAGGAACCCAGCAAGTGCAAGGAATCAGCAGGGTTAGACCTTCCAATATCCCAAAACTAACGGTTGTGCACACTAGAGGGTATCTGCTGCTGACACTGGCTGCGTTCAAGGACTTTCTCCAGATAGCACCTCTCCTGCCGCTGTTGGAGAGAGAATATCGGACTAGATGGACCAGGAAAGGCATTTCTTCTGTTTTTTTCTGTTTTTAGAAGTGACTGATATGGCAGAGCTGCTCCTAAATTCTCATCTAACTTCTTTATTTTTACTTTAAAACCACTGTTATTCAAAACTGTGATTTGAAGGTGTAACTCAAAAATGGTAAGCCTAGAATTACATAAAACTGGCTTTTCTGTTAGTAGCATGACAGGAAAAATTCTCATTAGTACTCAACATCTCTCCTATGTCTACAGTTAGCATCTACAGTGGGCAAATTATAAACAGCTAAAATTATTTTTTTTGTTTTCAGTTCTTAATTTTATAAAATACATACATGTTCTTTGCCACTTTTTCTGCTCCTTTTTTCATAATAGCTTTATTATTAGAGTGAGTAGACATATCTTGAAAAGCAGCAGGGTGGAGAAGGGATTTACACTCAGGTACAACCTAATAGGATTCAGCCAGGGCAGAAGGCTCAACTGCAATTTCAACTTGTGTAGATGGGGAAGAGGCTGCTTTTAAACAAAGAAAGATGGTTGTTTCATCTTCTAAATGGAAGCAGATTGTATAGAATATCCCAACTGGGTATGAAGAACTTGTCTACTGAATGTAGCACAAAGCCTCCATGGGAAGCTGGAACACTGCAAAAAAGTGGCCGAGGTGCAACAGAACATTTAAAACACTGAGAGAATGAAACATGGTTCTAGAAACATCTCCTGGCTGGTCCCTCTGCTCCCTGTTGCTGCATGCTTGCATGTACATTCCCTCTTCTGGTGGCTGCTCACTTCTAGTTCAGGGTAGAACCGAGAAAGCAAACTCCTTTCTTAACGTCCACCAATACAAAGAGCCAACCACAGAAGTACCAACAAGATTAGTATTAAAGCAGGACAAATGAATACTCAGGGCTCAGAAATGATGAAGACAAGCTCTTTGCATACAATACTATCCCTTCACATAAGTCTCAATTACCTCCTTGAGTCCTGGCCCTTGTTCCCTGCCCATACTGGATGGCTGGTAAGGAGCAAGCCCAGCCTGGGTGTTGGAGTGCACATTCTGCCCATGATGAGATGGTGGTGAGCCAGGGAGACAGAACCGGCATGGAGGGGAGCACAGTCCTGCCACCCAACCTCCAGCGTCAATGAGAAACTTTAAGGGGAGCAAGACCAGTCCTACATGGGGCAGTGGCAGAAGCATGTAATGAGATTCTGACTGAGTGGAACTTCTCATATTTAGGCATTTCTTTGTATTTGGACAGTTAATTGTGCAACCTTAATATCTTTTAGCATATTTCCTATTATACCTCACAATGTGAAGGTGAATCAAAGGTCTATGCACCAGCCTTATTCACTGTGCATTTTCAACTGCTTCCTCTGAGCTCTGCCCATTAATTCTTCAGCCACTACTAAAGCTTCTGGCATCAGTCTCATTGGAGTCAACGGAAAATGGTGGATTCAATTATCAGGGACACTTTACCTTCAAGTGGAGTAAGACCATCTTTACTTAGGTCACAAACTGCTTTCAACGCCTTAGTTCACAAAGGCATTGAGGCATCCTATCAGAACAGCCCTTTCGAATAAGGAAAAACACGAATCTGCTAGGAAAGATAGAAAAAATAATTATTAATAACTTCAAGACACTGTCTAATAAGTTTCTGCTGCCTGTAACATCAGACGCATAAATAACAAGTCAACCACTTACAAGTAAAAACAGATGAACCACCCCATACCTTTTCCCCAAGTCAGACATCAGAAGTGTCGTAATCATATCTTACTCTGACCTCGCTAAATTGTTATAAAATATTGGGGATATAAATATCTCTCTATAGGCTCCCTTCTTTAAGTGCAATTCCCTGCAGCTGCAAGTTCAGTCATCAACTTAATACATATATTACAAATGTAATTCATCTTTGCTTGCTATCTCTTCCATCACTCCTCTTGCCACCTAGATTGCAAGTTAGATGTCATAGTCAAAGAGCTGCACAATTTTCCCAAATTTATGTAATTGCTGGATTTTTTCTACTCTTTCTCTGCACTGTCTCCAAAAGGCATTCCTCCTGCAGAAGCTTTACTTTGTGGTCTTTGATCTCAGGTGCTGGTTGTAATGATCTCCACATCTGTAGCCTTCCCAGTTATTGCACGGCCCCCGTTTCTCAGGCTATCCATCCGAACTCCTCCAACGTGGCCGGCGTTCCAGGCCGGCGCTATGAATTTTGATTCCTTTCTGAAGCACGCTCTGAGTCTCTGCTGGCTCCATCTCCCGGTCCCCAGGGCCACCGGCCAGGGAGCCAGCACCCGCCTTGTCCCGCGCCCCGCGGCTCACCGCGCGGCGGGGATCCGCGCTCGCTCCGCGGGCGGGCTCCTCTGCCCACCCGCGGCCGGTCGGCGAGGACGGGACGGGGTCCGAACCCGGCTGCGCCCGTCTCCGTCCCAGGCGGCGTCTCCTCCGGTCCCGGCCTCCCGGCTCAGGACCGTCTCGGGCCGCTGGCCAGCGGACGCCGCTGCCGTGGTCTCGCCGGCTGCCGTGCCCTGCGCTCCGTGCCTCCCCGGCCCGCCGGCCTCTCGCCCGAGGACTCGCCTCCGCCTGCCAGGGTGTCCCCGAGGGTGCTGGCCTCCTTTCAGGGGCCGCCCGCAGCACCCGCGACCTGCGCCTCCCGCCGGCAGGTCTGTCTTGCTGTTCCTTTATCCAAGTATTTTCAGCTTCCCATGATTGCTGTGCTATGGTTACATTAGATTACGAACTTCTCAAACACAAGCACTGCACACACCTGGAGTGCCCCGTAAGACCAGCGGCTGGTATGGTAAACATTAACACATTAAATCTGCACACTGCCTTCAGCCTGTCTGCCTTTGGAAAACTCCCTCTGCATGAAATTCTCCCCATCCCCACTGATCATTGTTTTAATTTAAAGGGTTTTTTAAAGGATGTGATTTTAATGAGTGCAAGGCTCAGACCAGAAATACTGTATTTCTTTCTCCTGAATGATGAAGTAGGCACTTGGACTCTCTACATTGATTTCTAATCTGCCATTTCATACTCTTGACAGTGAGCCCTGGAAACCAGGTTCATTCGGCTGTACGGTGAAGGGTTCCGTAAATAAGAGTAGCTGAGGCTGGTGAGGCCAAAAGGGAGGACCCGAGTATCAGGGTCACAACCCTTACTCAGCCTACAGCTCTTCAGCACAGCTGACCAGAGTAATAACAACAACAACAACAAAACCACCACCACTAATAATAATAATAATAATAATAATAATAATAATGAGAGAAGACGTGTACAGACTTTCATAAGAAGGAACTCAAAGTGGAGGTCTGCTCCTCGGGATGAATGCAGGTCCCCCCTTCCCAGGGAGAGCAGAATGATTGAGAGGCAGGAAATTAAAATGGCATGGATCTACTGATCAGAAATGCAAATTCATGGGGACCACCACAAGCAGACTCATACTCAGATACACTCCTGAGCATACATGGATTTTGTCTCATTCACCATGTGCACCAGACCCATGGCTGGGTAGTAAGCCTGTTCTTGTTTCCTACAAGCCTATCTTCTAGAAAACCCTCCAATACAGGCGTGCTGCATTCTCCAAACAGTGCAGCAATTATACCCCCTTCCATCAAACTTGGTTTAGGTTTCTGATGAGAAACGCTTATAATTAAAGTGACAAAATCCTTCCTTTCCCAGGTGCAAAGAAGACCTGTATTATTTGCTGCTATAAGGCAAAGTCCGGGTTTTTCATTTCAGGCACTTTTGGTTCAGACATCAGGAAACATACACTCCTCTTCTTAAATAAAGACGCTTCAGAGATTTAATTCCCATGCATTCTGACGAGCCACATTATGCACACGCATTGGCACGCACCAGCTATCTGGGTCTGGCTGTCTGCAGAGCCATCAGTGCAGGTGCTCTTACCAGCCCTCAACCACCCTCACACCACCCACTACTATCATTTTTGTGGAGCCAGAAATATTCTTTAGATTCATCCACTGCTGTAAAGTCAGAGCTGTAAAGTCAGATCTTTTCCTCCTTTAAATGTGACTAGCTATTTACTCCCTAACAATTCTGCTTCAGAGCTGATTTAGCATTTTTATTGGAATGTGAAAGCTCTTAAAAGAAGAAAAAAATCTAATCAGGCAGAAGAGATAGAAAACTTGCTGAATTTTTTCTCCCCCCCTTTGCACCCCTTCAATCCTATCAAAAGCACATCTTCCATTCATTGCTTCCCGATGTCATTATGACAAGCGGCTACAAATCAATAGCAGAAGCAAAGGCAGGCCTAGCCCGCACTCACCAAGTGATAAAGATTCACTCTCAACCCCGATTTGCTAATAGCACATAATAGCAGCCATTGGCGCCCCGCATTAAATCATACATTTCACTCTGCGTTTATTATGGGATTTTTAAAACTCCTCACCAAATTGGATTTTCTCGACGGTCTCTAATTTCCACATTTATCATTTAAAATTAAACTCCTCTGTGGGGAGGGGGTTGGGAAAAGGGGAAGGAAGAGAGAAGCCATGCAATTCTGTATTTTCCTCTTTCTTTTTTATGAAAACCCATAAATAATCCCAGGTATCATTGCCATCAGCCCTGAAGTTTTATATATATAAAATACCAGAACTTAGGATAGAATAGCTTTGGGACTCAGCTTACCTTCATGCAGCCCTGCTAAAGAAGAGGAAATTAAAGAGAAAGCCATAAGGAAACAGATTTTAAAGAAGAAATCCAATAAGCAAAATAGTCAGCAAAGTAAGGTGGTATGAAAAGCGTTATGGAAAATTACTGTGGATTTCCTTGGCTGGAAGAGCTAAGTAGCAAGGAAAAGATGGACCGAAAAGATTTTAAAAAACCCCAACAAAACACACACACAAATAAACCCTTGTTACCTCTTTTCAGTTCACAGAAAATTCATTTGACAAATAAAATGAAAACTTCAAAACAAACTCATCTTTTAAAGCAGATTTTTCTTAAAACTCATTTCCTTGTGATCAGGACCAATGAAGAAAGGCAACATACCTGAAACCATTGTTCTTTGAAATTTATTATTTCATCCCATTCATCCTACAGGTGCCACCATGTGTAAGGCTACTGAGCAGATCATGATGTTTAGCATCTGCAGGAGCATACACAAGTTTTTAAGCCATCTGGCACTCAATTACAAACAGGCAGAGCCATGAATGGCAACTGCTCTCTGAAAGAGTCCTCAGGAAGATGCAAAGATGACTTGGGTTTTGATAGCCTGTGGCCATGCAGACAGTGCAGTCTAAGTGCTCCAGATATAAGGCTAGTTGCATGGTTCCAACAGACTATTTGGAAATGGTCTCTTGCCCACTGGTACCGATAAACTGGGATCCTTATAGTTCAGGTCAGTATAATCCTATGCTATTTCCTAGAGGACCGCAGCTCCTAGCGATGTCCCAGATGGAGATGCAGACTGGTCACTGCGTGATCACTGTGAGCAGACAATTGTGCCAAGTGCTGTGTTTTCTTTAGCTGATGCCCCAACTGAAAGGAACCCCTTGTTCAGAGGACCTTCGCCCAGGCAGCAGAACAAGAGAGCGATTTGCAGCTGTACAGAAGGACAATGCCATAGGCTGGTTTTCAGACTTGGAGATCATCAGTCAACTGGTGCTTTGGTTCCAAACTATAAAGCCAGTTTTCAACTTCACATGCAAGTAAGCCCATGTGCTGAACTCCAGAAAAGAAAAAATACAATTACCTACATCTGTCTACTGTAGAGGAACCAAAGGAAAATAGTATGAGAGATACAGGACCACCCTGCTCTAGAGGGAGAATGGAAGGGATGCAGACGTACCTGCAGCCAGAACGGATGCTACTGCTTATGACTGCAGTGCAATGGGCTTAAGAAGCACACACACTATGAGAAACTCTGATGGGCAGACCCTCAGAGAACTTCCTGCTTTATGAGTGGATATGAATGATACATCCTATGATCTGAGTGACCAGAGGGCTTATCAGAAGAGAATTGATCAGGGAACACTCTCTACCTCCTCCCTGGTCCACTCCCAGTACAAGACACTTGTTCAGAGAACATGTGTGACAGTTACTGCTCTTATACCAAGCAGAGCTCTGCTCCGCTCACGAGTATCGAGGTCTAGATTTCTCCACCTGTCTTGGCCTTGAAAGAAGCGTCCAGATCCCAGGCTATTTGAAGCTCTATATGTTAAAAGACATGAATTTGAGTCTAATGTGAACAAAGGCCAGTGACTTCTGAAACAGAAGGTAATGTGATAACGGCATGGTGAATTAAGCTTTCACTGCTCGTGATTTCCAACCACGAGATGTGAACACAGTCAGCCCTCTGTCTAATATCCAATTAGTACAATCACCTCAATTCACAAACTACTAAGCAGTTTAATCACGACTCTGCTTAAAAGGACTTGAAGATTTTTATTCTGGTAAGTTTTGGTTTCACTAAAGAGCTCTTAGAGATAAAATTCCTCATGAGGTCTTGCCAGTTCATCTGCTACACATCAACCATATCACAGGCAACACTCCAACAGCTTCTGGCCTTTTTGCGACTGCATCAATGTCATTCTGAATCCCAGCTGAATGCAGGGGCAGCTTCTGTTTTACTCTAAAATTACCTTCTCTTAAAACTGACAGGAAAAGCCACAAAATTCCAGAGCCTCTCCTTTGAACGGTAACCTGTTACCCTAAGCATCTGCAGTACTAGCAAAGGCTGGCAAGTGTAAATGCTCCTGAGAACTAGTTACCTCTCACAAAGCAAAAGAACATCCTAGCATGGCTTTTCCCTCCTTGAAAGTGCTGGTAACTTCCAAGAAATACAATGGTTACAGGTATTGAACCTGAATATTGGCTGTCACTCAATTCAATAAGTCATAAATTGGATCTCTGGTATCTTCCCAGGAAGCAATGTGTGTTCCTCCATCGACAGCCAGAACATGAATCTGGCCAATGCAAAACTGAATCACCACTTTCTTTCACTCAAGACAGCTGTTTAAAGTTAGAACATCAGTAAGAGTTAATCTAGGAACAGAGCAGAGGGAAAGAATGCAATATTTTAGGTTAAGAGCCTTTTTTACTTCAGTTGTCCCATACAGTATAGGGCAAAGCCTCAGCAAAGACAGACATCTCAATTTTAAGGATGTGCTGGGGTCCCATGTCTTTCTTCGCCCATCCACTTTTTTTGTCACCTTGTCAATTCAGTTTGAGGCTTTCTGTTACCGTTTCTTACTTTTCAGTTTCGTACCTACATTCAGGCTTATGAACGGTCCCTAGATGCTGGTCTCTTTGGGAGACAGCTGTGAATACATACCCTTCCAATGCCTGCCACGTATAGTTGCACTGTTTCTTACTGCTCCAGAATCCGAAACATCCTGTGGTTTATTGATCCACCTAACCACACTTTGCCACTGATCTTTATCTTCTGCATTCTTCCTGACTAGTGCATCAAAACGGGAAGCATGTGACACATTACTCTCCAACTGACCTGCAAGGTTTTCATACCACATAGTCAAAATTCCCTGACAGCCACCATCTCTCCTTCAGTTGCAACTGATGGAGAAGTATCCTGAACTCAGTATCATGAATTATCAGAGTAATTCTGCAGCTCTTGAATAGACCAAGCATGGTGACAATGAGGGTGGTGAGACACTGGAACAGGTTGCTGATAGAAGTGGTGCATGCCCCATCCTTGGAAGTGTTCAAAGCCAGGTTGGACGGGGCTTTGAGCAACCTGATTGAGTGAAAGATGGCCCTGCCCATGGCAGAGGGGCTGGACTAGATGATCTTTAAATGTCCCTTCCAACGCAAACCATTCTGTGATTCTACAGCTTCAGAAAACAGTTGCTTCCATCCTGCCCCAACAGAGATATACTTCTTACAGGGCGGATCGTCCACCAAGGAACAGTGAGTTATCTGTGAACGCCTCACTTAAGGAGGTGTTCTTGAAATGGACAGCAAGGTCTACAGGATACCCTACAATAAAAATTATTCAGAAAAGATTTCTTAAGAACAATGCCACAGAAACACAGTTCCAACAGTTCTGATGGCTAGGGAACCACATCCTGGGTTAGCACTTTTGTGGTAAGAATATGACAATAAGAAGGGGATCTCATTTCTCTCTTATAATTGTCAAGATTTGGATATTCTTCTACAGAAAGCAAATCTATCACTGCATGTATAAACAAAAGCATGGATGTGCTCCTCTTTTGGCTTGAAGGGGACTGCTGGTTAACCAGGTCTAAACTCTACCTGACCCAGCTTTGCACAGACTTCCACAGTTCCTGCTGGAGTAAGCTTTGCTCACTAAGACCTTTTCTCTGCAGGAATTATTTTCCCCATGAAACTTCCCAAACTACAGTCTGTACAACATGTTGTTTTAAACTCATTTGCTCAGACACTTCACATTTAGAAATTATGATATGTACTGTAGTATTTCATGCATGCTTTGGGGTAATAAAACAAACAAAACAAAACAAAAAGCCCAAAGGTTATGGCATTAATTGCTACTGCAGAAAATCCTGCATTATCAAACCAGTCACAGCTACCATGGGACAGCAAAAGATCTATGTCCAAGCCCTGTACTGCTGTGTTCGTACATCCCAGATGAGCACTCTGAACATCAGGCTGCACAGGGATGTCTTGCACTCTTTCCTGCTGGCGCTAAGGCACTTCATAAAAGAAACTGAATAATCACTGGGCTGATGTTATAGCCCAAGGGTCAAAGTAGTACCTGGAACATAAAGCAGTCAAGTTCAAGCCATTACTCCAATGAGCACTGAAAGACTTAAAGAAATGACACGGCTGCAACTGAGCAGACTGCAAGAGGCTCGTTCCAGGACATCCAGTACCCCGACAGCCGCAGCACTCGCTCAGGGTGTGCAAGCCAGTGACACCAGCCCCGGGTGTGAATCGGGCAGGCATGGGCGCTGGCATCCCACAGGGGAGGCAGGCCAAGGCAACATGTCTGTTCTTTCAAAACTTCTTTGCGTTATGTTTCTGTTTCCACCAGCTGCTGCCTCTTTCTCCACCTCCCACTTCCCAAGAGAAACTCAACGCCTCTGCTCCTCAGGTGTCCATCTGGACACTCCATAAGGCTCCTTCAAAGCCCCTATAGGCTGTGTTTTGCAGGTACAACCATCCAGCAGCCCAGTACCAGCAGACATTTTGTTCAGACTATGGATGCCGGAAACATACAGGAAACTCAAGACTGTTGTGCAGACACATAGCTTGATTTGTAGGTTTACAACAGAAAAAAATAAACAACCCCACAACTAAAAAAATCAGAATCTTAATGACTTCAAATCCAAAAGACAAACAGCCTTTTAAAAATCCTCATGATTTAACAGAGCTCAGGGTCAGCAAAAATGTAAGATGGCAAAAGCTCCCCAATGTTTTTGGGGAGTTGCTTTTATCCTCATTTTACCACAAGTAAAAGGTTCAGCCAAAACAAAACAGGACTTCCACAAGGCTTC
The DNA here is from genome assembly GCF_947461875.1 of Haliaeetus albicilla. Classification (NCBI taxonomy): domain Eukaryota; kingdom Metazoa; phylum Chordata; class Aves; order Accipitriformes; family Accipitridae; genus Haliaeetus; species Haliaeetus albicilla. Next base: position 311,559 of record NC_091492.1, read on the forward strand.
TTAAGCTAACAGATTGTTCTCCCGGTTCTGGCATCAGTGGCATGAGGCATGGCAGCCAGCTCTGCTGGACTGTCCCCTTTGGGACAAATGGACAAGATGACAGAAGTTGTAAAATGTTTTCATTTTCCTACCTCATTTGAGGGCACACTGAAAAAAGTTTCTCCTCGCACCTTACCAAGAGACAAATTCTGACACAAGTCTAGCAAGAGCCAGGTGTACTCCGCACCCTGATGAACCAGTACATGACGGGATCTATACCAGGCACGTTAGGCCAGGAAAGGGAGGCTGAAGACTGGAAACCTCGCTGGCACACAGCACTGAGTTTCCTTTTCACGCAGAGTGGCTTGCACCATGATACTCAGTAGCTTCTAACCTCTTTCTGTGAATGATCTCCAGTACTGAAGTTTAACATATAAATAATCAGCCACCCAGCGGCTGCAAGGATGCTGAGATTCTGCATCCTTTTCCGTGGAACTAGGACAGTGAGACACTCGAGCTAACACACCTTGGTTCTAGCTAAGCCAAGAATTAAGACACAGGGCATTTTCAGCATCATGTCCTCAGCGTTATAATTTGTTTCTTTCATTCTGTCGGTGCTCAAACTTGTTGACCTTCCAATCATACTTGCCCTTTCTATCCTCATCTTTGCTTTCAGGGAGGATAGCAGTTTTATTACAGGGCAATTGGGAGTGTTCTTAGTATAGTCATTTGTCCAAGGCAGTTACTGCATTACTGTTACTGATCAAACAGTAACAGGGAGCCAGGACTCAGGTTAAGTGGCATTCCTACTTTTGGAATGCTGAAGGCCAAACAGAGGCACATTAGCAGAGCTATGAACAAACGTCTGCAAATTGAAGGCGACTCTGCGTACTGACTGCCTACAGGTTCCATCTGGGGCAAGCCTCAATGTTAAATACATTTATACTAAAAGGTAAAGAAGCTAAAGCAATGTTTATGCTTTCTGAGAAAGATGAGACGGCAAACAATGTAAGGAACAGGGGTAAAATGTATGAGTATCTGCCAAAGTGATAGCTTCTGCAGTGCATGCGTTTAAACTGATTCACTGCCATCTTCCTAATATAAAGGAGGGATATTTTAGCAGGACAGTCTGTAACAGCTGCTGAAGTTTTGGCACTGGAAGGCAGCTGTTCAACGCTTCAAATCAAAGCTGTAAATGCCCTCAAACAGCTTAGAGACAGGTCTACTTTTAAGACATTCATTTAAATGAGCCAGAACCACTTTTGACCAGTACAAAACTCAGATTCTAGCTAGAACAGGTTTGTTTTGGTTTTTAAATTGTGTGAAAAGGTACCAGGCAATAAAGATCACCTGCATTTCCACATCATACATTGCAAAAAGGTATGAAAGGTCTCATCCAAAAACTGTGTCACCGTGTTAATGCTATGCCCAACCTAAGCAGCCCTGCCGAGCAGCAGTGTGTTAGCACAGGCTGTGCACTCCTCTAACACCCTTGTGTGGCTTCCAGTCACCCCAAAGAGCATGCAGTGCTTGCTCACATCCTCCTGCAATAGACCAGGTAGACAAGAGTACACAGGAGCTGGTCTCACACTGTAATAATATGCAGATAGAAATGAAGACCTGTACCTTTAAAGTTCTTAGGCATTAAATCACTGATGCAGAGCTGCAATTATATCAAGTTATTCTGCCAACATGAATCCTGGAGATACATATCCAAACCAGCAAAGCTGATTAGTAGTGTGGGAGCTCCCTGCATGCTCCTTCAAAACACAATTAAAAAGAGTTTTATTCAGAGTAACACAGGGGTTATAGGGTCAGAAGAGTTTCCATTTCAAAAGGCAGCAGGATACAAACTAGCAGGAAGGGGAAAGTAAATTGCCCAGATTTTGTGCTAGAAATATCATGGGTATTTAAGCAGCTGGGCTTCAATTTCTTAGCAAAATTTTATCCTACCATTTCTAAGGAAAATGAAAAAAACAGTGCAAGGAAAAACCCTTCTATATTGTGATGGTGAATAACTATTGTTCCACCTACAGCAAGTCCAGATTCTGCCATCTTGCTTCAAACTTTGGGCTTCCCCATCGATTCTTACAAAGAACAGACAATAATCCTTTTGACTTTCTACATTTTAAAACTTATTATGATTAAAACAGAAATAAATGGATTTCAAAACTGTAGAGGAAGTTCCAGCAAGTAGTCTTCTTGTCCAGTATTGCTTTAAGAAGTCAAGAATGTAGTCTCCTAAGCCAACAACAACAAAAAAGGAAATATTGTCCAGTGTTTGGTAGTCAGCAATTCATTACCTTGCCCCACAGTTCTTTTTGTGGTCCAGTCTGGTTGTAGTCAGCTACCTTCCTGTAGGCTTCACAGAAGACTGCTTTTAGTAGATTTTTTTATATATATATATATATATATATATATATTTTAAATTGAAGCAATGTGCAGAGTTTCTGTGAAATGTGGTTCTGCATAGATGACAAAAACTTTGAAGATTTACTTGGATATCACTTAGAGGAGAAGAGCTGTTGGATCTAACAGATGCCAGCTAATACCAAATTAAAAAAAAAATAAATTCCTAAATGTCAGTCAAAGCAGCATGGAAGTTGACTACACCTAAATCTGAATGATGGATAGATCTTGCATCGTCAACTTGATTTGACATTTCCAGAAGCTACTTGGCTTTCCTCAGACCAGTGCAACTTTGTCTCCAGCTATCTGAAGCTGTTGGAAGGGTAAGATTTTTCCTCAATCACTGTCAAAACAACAGGCTTCTCCTTAATTTCCTAGCTTTTGTGCTAATATAAAGGTAGAAGCGGAGAAGGACTTTTCTCCGTAGTTTCTCTAAATGTATCTATAGAAGTAAAACAATCCTGTTCTGAATAGACCTGTTTCCGAAAGCCTAAAGTCTATCTAAATTCATTTGTCGTATTTCAGGAGCCCAAAGAAACATCATTATAAAAAAAAAAAAAAAAATCCAAGATGAAGCAGATCCCAGGTTTGTAGGAAAAGACAAATGAGGTTGGAATCTTGCACCCAAGCTTTTGTGTTCATCCCCTCTCCCTACCCCTACACACCATGTAAAAGCTTTATCAGTATAACTTGAAGGATGGGGAGCAGGGAGGAAACAAATTTATCTCAACAGTTCACTCTTCATGTTTTGGAAGAAAATAAGTTTTGCGATAGTTTTGAAGCCAAAATGTAAAAATCACCTCCTGCTATACACAGAAGTTTATGTACTTACCTCCTCCCCCCCATCAAGACAACTAAGTATGTTAGAATCTCACGGAGCACACAATTTTCCACATATTTTCAAATACATTTTCTTTACTATTTCAGATAGCTCCTACTTATGATTGGTTAAGCTACCTGTGCTCATAAGCTTCTATAGCAAATAAAAATGGTTTTATAAATAATCAAGCCTTTTCTGCTTTATCAAAAGCCTTTTTTCCCCTTTTATAACTCATCAGAAAAATATAGGCTAGTTAAATATTTGTTTTAGTAATCTGACTTGTCCGTTAAAAAAAACAGGGGGGAAATTATTAAAATCACTATAGAAAATACTGTATGTCTCCATATTAGAAACGATGAGATAGTTTAGCACTAAGCACTTCTGACATTAAGTTTTCTAACAAAATAAAACCTTTACCAGTAGTTAAATCATTGCTAATTCCTTTGGTTAGTAGCAGGAAGACGAAACCTGAGATATGTTTCCTCAGAAAAAAGAGGCTTTTTTTTCTTTTTATTACAACCTTAAAGGTATTGTCTTTGTTCCTTAACTACTTAATCTATGTACGCATTCATAAACTACGAATGATTAATTATATATACTGTAATATATAATATATATTACAGTATTCTATATTATATATATATACTTAATGTACATTATTCTATTGCATAACCTTATAGTTGAGTCATTTTTATATCACAGCATTATCTGACACAATGTTGTCAAGGATTAGCACTGCAAATATTTTAAAAAGAAAGCTGAGGTTATGTTAGCAATAGTAAAATGTCCTTACACTTGGTTTATAAACAAATGTTCATAGACTTGAGATATCAATGTAATATTAACTGCTCATCCTACTCTTTGAATAGAAATCAAATGCCTTTTTACTTTAAGCTAGACTGCTATATACTTGCTTGAATCTGATGTCTAACGTCTAAATGCTCTCCCATTTTTTTAAAGAAAACAACAGAATTTTAACTGGGCCTCAGAACTCCAATTGTTTTTTTGTTTGTATGCCTGATTAGACATTAGCAATAATGAGACTCCAAGCACCTTATTATTAATGCTTCCATAGGACTGAAAACATTCTGAACATGGAGACACAAGAAAATATATGAAGTGCAGTTACGGGACTCACGCCCAACTCTCTAAGAATACTTTTCCCCTGTCCTGCATGCAACTGTTCCCATGCCTCATCAGCTTCAGCCCCAAGTGTTTTGTTATTACTGCTCTCTGCAGAAGAACCACATGCTTCTCAAACCAGCTTGCAGCAATTTCTGCAATATGCCTCAGACCAGTTTTTACTGCTCCATGAAATCCTAGTTCAAGGAACATCCCACATTCAGAGTCACTTGTGGGTGCTAACTAAGAGAAAACCAGTAATATTTGGCAGGAAGTAATCCTTTAGTGAAAACACTACTTGGCTTTTATATATACTAATTATTTCATGAAATGCAGAACATGTAAATCTATGTACTAGCTTTTAAAGAAGTAGCTTTCTAAAGAAAGGTTTCATTTCAGTAACTTTGATAAGCCTGAATTCAAACTACAAAAAGCATGACATTCTCAGATAAGGTTGCAAACACCCATCCCTGTGTCTTTTTCCGCAGCCTTGCCATGTCAGCGTACCAAAACCACATATTCAGATGCTCTGCTGCTTCCTGGTGCCTGCATGAGACCTGGCCAAGCTGCAACACAACAGAACAGCTGAGCTTAAGTGACAGCCTTTGTTCTTAATTTCTTGGAATTTGTCAGCCGCAGTGAGACAAACCGGGTTTTGTACTTAATTTCACAGAACCTTCCCCCCGCCGCCCCCCGCCTCCTGTTCTGCAGCCCACAACTATTGCTTTTCCCACGCTTACTTCCTGAGCTCTGGCCCTTGGGAAAGAGAACAAGAGGAAAAATGTTTACAAGACACAGACTTGTCGCAAACTGCACCCTGCCAAAGGTTTGGTAGCACTGTTCCTGCTCTCAGTCTAACCAACATCGAAGATCTTCAGAAGTTTTCATTTTTAATCATACCAAATCAGCTTATTTTTCAGACCAGCTAATCGAGACACCCACATCCAGTGGATGTCAGTAGGGCAACATATTGTTTTTCACCCAGAGAGCAGAGCCCATTATAAATAACAGTAAAACCTTTGTGAAGATGACTGTCCTCTCTACAGCTTACAGCCTAGAGGCTTCATTATTGCATTGACCATAATTCAATTCATCCCTTCCTAAAAGGTCTATTTCTGCAACCAACCCCCACCCTTGAAAATACGTCCAACTAATAATTTCCGATTAATGCAGTCAATTACTAACTCTCCCCCAGCCCCTTACTATCACCTGATTGGGCCAGGATGGAAAGGAAGCAGCAACTAACCAGGGAGGAATAGAAGTAGGGGTAAAATAGCAATAAAAAGTAATTACATAAAAATGCTAAACATATTACATCTGTTAGTTTGCTTAGCCCAGTGGGCTTGACAATTCCAGGTTTTTGCCATTGTCCACGCTCAGACAGACAAGAATAAGAGAAACAGGGAAAGGATCTTTCAATAAGATTATTAAATCAGTGCATGAAAAATAAGTCGTCATTACATTGCAAAAGGGAGAGAGAAACTCGCTGAAATTTCTTTCTGCAGATTTGCCTTTGTGATCTGCAAGGTGCTGTTCTCCTGCTTACACTCTGTTGCCCTGGCAACGTACTCCTGTAAAATAAAGATTATTAAAGCGCATATGATTATTTGGCCGCACAGTGAATGAGGCAGCCGCTTCTGAAATTCCTTATCAGAGAAATTCAATTTTAGGCCAAATTGTGTTTTCACTGCCTCTCAGCTTCTCCCTCCCCCCCTGCAATACCAATAAAACCATCATCTCCCCAGCTGTACATGATATTTTGTCACTAACTCTTTCATGCCTTTCCTTTCCCATTCCAGGTTTTATTTTTATTCTGTCAAAGCAGAACGCTTTTCCCAATTTGTAGGTTTTCTTCCTCAGAGGTTTCTTTCTGGCAGCTTCACCCTTTTCTTCCCTGCACACGCAGCTAGCATCAGTCAGCAGCCTCCTCGCGCGCTGTAGCAGCAGCGGCAGCGGGAAAGGACGTTCCTTCTCCGGTCCGCACCGGGGGCGTCGGTGCCAGATCCCTGACACCTTCCAGGGGGAGCCTGGAAGAGGAGGCTGGAGTGCGGAGGGGTTGCTCGAAACGTCGCCCACACACAACTGCCCTTCCCACCACGCTTCCACCACGTGGAGCCTAAATCGGCTTTAGAGGTCTTGGTTGCCTCCGCTCGCAGCTCATCTCAAAAGCGTCTTTGGGGAGCTGGCGGCCAGCCCATGGAAGCTCCTGGCTGATGGGTTTTACCCACCAACCGCTGGCAACCCCGTGCTGTGCCACAGCCGTCCCTTGCCCAGGCAGAGGGAATCCTCCGGCCTCCCCGGGTGACACCAGCAGGCTGCCTCTGCGAGGAGCGCCTCGGCACGGCTCCGGCAGCGGGCTGATCTCGCCAGCATCACAGAAAGCCACGGCAAAGAGGCTTTCCGAGGCACCTTTCGGGCACCCACCCCCCCCGTGTCACCAAACGCCGAGCACCGGCCGCAGCTACTGCCCCAAGGCCCGTGACCGCCGCGCCGGCAGCCGGCGGCGAAGCACGGCGGAGACCAGGCGCCCGCGTTCCCCCCAGTGCCCGCTACGGGCTCTGCGGGTGCGTGTCCCACCGCACCGGGGGGGCCCTGCGGGTTCCGCCCGCAAGCGGAGGGCACGACGAGCCCGTCCCCACCTCTGCGGCACCGACGGAGGCCAGACGGGCTCCCGCTCCCTCCCCACCTGCTCTCGCCGGCCGCCCCCCCCGCGGGACCCGCGGGGCGGCCGGGCGCGGAGCTCGCCGCGGAGGGGGGGACACGACCGGAGCCGGAGCCGGACCCGCAGCCGCGGCCCACGCTGCGGTTCGCGCAGCCGGGGGGCCCCGCTCCGGCAGCGCGGGGCCGCCGCGGCGCAGCAGGGGGCGCTGCCGCCCCGCCGCCGGCCTGCGCCGCAGGGCGGGCCGCGGCGGCTCGGCCCGGGGCCGGTGGGGCGGCCCGGGGAGCGCCGGCCGCGGGGCGACCGGTGTCCCGGAGGCGGCCCGGGAGAGGAGCGGCGCTGCCGCCCGGCCCGCCGGGGAAGGAGCGGCGGCGGCGGCGGCGGCGGCGGGCCGAGCGCGGCCGGGAGGGGACGGGGAAGGCCCGAAGGCGGTGAGGTGTGGCGGCTTTCCTGCGGGAAGCTGCGCAAAACCGGCGCCACGGTGCTGCCGGAGCCGGGAGCGGGCCGGGAGGCGCGGGGGGCTGGCTGGGGTCCCCGCCTCCTTCGCGGTGGCACCTCGGCCGTGCGCGACCCCGGCAGCGACCCCCGCGCACCGGCCGGCCGCTGGTGGCGTCTCGTGTTTCCCTCCTGCAGTTTAAAACACGACGACCCGTCCGGGCGGGGGACAGGCGGCTATGAACGCGCACCCCCGGGCGGTCGGAGCCCAGGGCCGGCTCTGCCTGCGGGAGGGGGCCCGGCTGGGGCTGAAATTAAATCAAGGTAAACGCGCCTGGTTCACTACGCACGAGGGAGTCCGCGTCTTCAGGTGGTACTGAAAAATTACATCGGCTGCAGAAAGGAAATGAAATTGCTTCTTTTAATATTAAACTTGTAATTGTTCCTATTTTTCCTCGATGTTTTATAACTGTGAGCCTAAGCAACTAACAGCCTTTGTGCAACTATTAGCAGGCAACTGCAGTGCAGCTAGGATGACTGAAAATTTCTGAAGGCAGTACAGTAAAGATGAAAGTGATTCTTAGAACTAACATATGTGCTTTATTTTTTAAAGATGGAACAGAGAGGAGGCACAATTACCCCAGATTTAGAAGATCTGAGTTCAAGCCCTGACCTACTGAAGCTTCCCATACCTCAGCTTCTCCTCCCCCTGTCTTAAAATGAGGGGAATAGCTGTTGCCTACCTTGTGGATAATTGCAAGGATAAATACCTCAGAGGCCAAGCGTTGGTTGATGCAACAGAAAAAATGCCTAATATTGTCAACACAATGTACCCCAAATCTGGCCTCCAGTTTTCTTATACTCAGCAGAAGATAACTATGATTAATAACAAGAACAGGATAGGAAAGGAGACGAGTGGATTTCAACAGAAATAGTATGGTTCACCAAGGCAACACCTGTAAAGATTCCTTTTTTTTGGAGGGGGGGAGGGTGGTGGTGTCATCCACCATCCCCTTAATAAACACAAATATATTGCAGGAAAAAAAAAAAAAAAGCAACAGTTGAGTCCTAGAAGCAGTACTAGACAGTTTTAAAAAATCCTCGCAGATAGTATCATTCCCTGCACAAAACAATGCAGCTTTCTGGGTTTGTTAAAGAAGAGTAAGCAGTTCCTGAACTGTGTCCTCCAGTTTGGCCACCATTCACCTACATTATCTCTTAAGACCATTGCCTGAACTAAAATACCATTTTGGTCACTTAGATCACTTATGGAGGGCTGCAGAAGCCTGTTTCCTCTACAAAAAGGAATAGGCTCAGTTAAAAAAAAAAATTTAGAGCAATTTCTGAAGGCCTCAAACAGCTCATGCTCTTGTTTTAGAATGTAAAATACACAAAGATCCCAATTCCAAAAAGCTAATGATTTAAAATAGTTAATGCAAGTGGGCCAAAAAAGTGTAAGAGTTACACAAATCAGAGCAAAGGTCCATCCAGTCCAGTATCTGGGGTCTGACAGTGGCCAGAAGCAGCAACCTAGCAAAGAGTACAAGCAACAGGACAGCAGATAGGATACTGCTCACAGGTGCTTTTAAAGGCTCCCTCTGTTGCTCAGAATTTCCCAAGCCAAGCATGATATCACCACATGTAAACTAAAGGATAGGGAAGAAATAAACAATAGTAAACATTAAAAAGGAGGAGCAATTATATATCATCTATATTTAAAAAAAAGGGAGTGGAAACAGATGTTCTTATCCATGCAAGAGGCTGACATACCGCAAAATAAGGTTTCCATGGTTATACTGGATAGGTGCCACGGACAAGGGTCGCAGAGAGCCCTTCTAGAAGCATGCAGTGCTAGCAGTGCTGGGTCTCTCTCGGAAAAGGCAGTCTTCCAGACTGAAAGCACTGGACATAGAAGGTTGCTGAGTTACGCTTCTTCTGGCTTCTTCAAGCTGTTTTCCTCTCTCAGTGACACCTAACACTACTTCCTTGGTTAGCATCGTTTCAGAGAGCCAGTAAAAATACCATTTCTCTGTCACAGGCTTTCCGATAGACTGGAGTTCCAGAATGAGTGACAGAATTAAACAGCTTGTGGTCAAGTAAGAAAGACACTTTTAATAGGATATTCAGAAAATAAACTTTATCCCTTGTATTTCTCAGATGAAGTAAATTTAAGTTACAATTAAAGCTACAACGGGACAAGAATTCTGATAAGGATTACATTTTTCTGGTGCTAGATTACCTATTTTGGAGCACCTCTGGCTCACCTGGAGCAAATGACATCAGCGGTCATCATTTCTAGGAGCTAGGAATAAACAAAAGTCTTCTACAGACTGGGAAAACCATACCATGGAAATAAGAGAATCTAAAAGATTTAGGGAAAATGGACAAACAGTTGACTGTAAATTCCCTGAGTGCTTTTGTTTCCCGTTTCCGCATTTTTAAAACGACACAGGAAAACTGGAGACAGTGCAGAGTCATAAAAATTATTTGAGAACTGGAATAACTGCCTCAGAACGAGAGACTTAAGGAGCTCAATCTGTTTAGTTTATTAAAAAGATCAAGAGATGGCTTGATTACGATGTATAAGTACCTTCAAAGGGAGAAAATACCAGGTCCTAAAGGGCTCTTTAATCTAGCTGAGAAAGGCATAACAAGAACCAATTGCTGGAAGCTGAAGCCAGACCAGTTTAAATTAGAAATAAGGCACAGTTTTATAGTGAGAATGATTAGACATTAAAAAACCCTACCCTATCAAAGGAAGGAGGATTCTTCATCTTTTAATATCTTCAAATCAAGACAGGATGCCTTTCAGTAAAGTAAGCTTGAGTTTTAAAAAAAGGCTCAATACAAGGGTAATTGAGTGATATTTAATGACTTACAGGCAAAGAAAACTCTAACATCTTGATTTGGAATGAAGGCTTGAAATTTGGCAGCACATGGCTTTGGCAACAGGTACATGCCATTGGCACTGCGGAGGAAAAACTGCCTAGGTCCAGGTATGTTATTAGCCTCAGAGAAATATCAGATTGCAGATGCCAATCAGAGACCCAATAGTTTAAAAGCTGATACCACTTTTCCTTATTTAGTACATTCCATCTCCTGAGAAGGCCTCGTGCTGACCAGAGTCATGGCTGTGTCTCTATAAACGAATTGCTAAAGCCCAGGGCCACGAGCATGAAGCCATACTTCTACATACTGGTAAACTAATGTTCTGAATGATCAAACAGACTGTGGCTGTAGTTACCAGCTACAGCTGAAAACACAGCACCAGCCCTTGGATGGAACCTGCTGCGTTTTATCCCCTTTGCTGGGGATGGATGTTCCAGGACTTAGGGTTACCTGACCATTCAAACTAGGCCTAGATACTCCATGTGAAAGCAGATAGATAAGGAAACTAGGCTGCCAGCAAGCAGAGCAGCGCATCCATTGCTACGAACCAGCAAAGAGACGCAGGAAACCAGGAAGACAAGGCAGGATTTATTGTATTATTTAACTACACAGCAGTTGCAGACTTAGATAAGGCTAAAATATACCCTAGCATACATGAGGAACAGTTCTTGTACTTACATGATGACATAGGGAGTACAGAACTTCCCAGCAGCATTGCCTAGGTTTTTTTTCATTACTTTATATCTTTACATCATATTCCCTCTTAAAAGGTTAATCTCAGTCTTTAGGATTCTTTTTGTGGGAACTTTGTGCCATGGCCATCATCCTCATCTTTCTCTGAACATCTAGATCAGTGGTCTCCAAACTTTTTTGATCGCGCACCCCATCAGTAAAAAAATTTTGAGCATGCACCCCAATATATGTATATTTATGTATAAATTAAATACATGTACTGCTGTATTATGTACCTTGTAAAACGTACACAAAAATAGAAATTAAAAAAGGATAAGGATGAAATAAACACTTTAAATGTTTACAATTTAACTGTACAAAAAATATTTTCTTCCTGTACCCCAATGGATTCTTTTGTGCATCCCACCTTGGAGACCACTGATCTAGATCCACAAGGGACCTTTCAAGGACGACCATTCTTCTAAATTCTTCTAAAATTTATGTGCAGTTGCCTCAGATTCCCTGAAGGGAAAGTGGCAAATTACTCAAGGCTGAGCATACAACTTTAGTAACATGATACAAGAGAACTGACAACATTGCTTCATAAAGAGCTAAAGTGGGGCAAAACCTGACCAACCACTACCATACAGAAGGTTTCCAGGAGTTGAACAGTGCAGCCATGTTCTCAGGAATAGAGAATAGAAATAAAACCTGCTGTTATGACAATAGCACTGACCCATGAGCCTGCGATGAAGTCAGTTGTGGAGAGAGGCTCAGTAAATACTCAGAAGTTCTTTTGTGCTGAGCACAAAATATATATAAGATTTGGAGCAGTGCCAAAGAAACACTTGGTGCTAGATGCCAAACCATCAGTCTGCTTCAGCTCTGGCAGCAACTGACTCCTGAAAGCAAGTTGCTGAAGGTGAAAAAGAATGGGACCACTTCCAAGTCTACCACTTAGGCTTATCACCAGACAACCAGAGCCAGAGGTTTCTGAAGCAGTGCCAGGCAACCAGACTCAACACTCTTGAGCTTCTGAAGTGAGCCTTAGAGTCTGGGAGGCCTCCATGCAGGTGCCTGGGAGCTGCAAAGCAGAGTGAGATCAAGATCTTCTGTCCCCAGTTTCTCTGCAAATTGGTTCTAGGGACACTCGCTGGGAGAAGGAGCATATGACCATAGTATGATTTATGAACACTCACAGCTACAAGATTCAGATGGAACTTCAGTTGAGAGAAAAGCCCATGCTCAGCATGTCCAAGGCACACTCGCTCAGAGACTGTACACCTGAATTCTTACACCAAGACAGAACCTATGCATCAATGAAGTCGAGGGAAAACCTTGAAATACATCTTAGTTGTGCCATGGTTTCACTATAGTCTGAAATGTTTGTTAGGCATATGACAAGTTCCTTTTCAGGGCTGAACTGTTCTACATCTTCTAATCCAATTTCAGTTGACTCAGTCAATGGACTTTCCATCATTTCCTTCATACTCCTATCATGATGGGTCTCATAAATCTTGCTAATGGAGGATATTACCTGATATCTGAGATACATTTTCCGTCTTGTATTATGATCACAATACATTTCATTTGCATTCCTTAGGCCCTGTCCAAAGCAATTCTTCTCTATGGTTTCTGTTTATGCTCTTCATATGCTTGTGGACAAGTACAACACTCTTCATTTATTTTGCCAAGTTAAACATATCTAATTATTTTCATATTTCTTCATAAATCATTACTTCCAGCCCTTAAATGCAGCTTTACTCAGAAAAAACATTTTAGAAATGGTGTTGCCTGGGATCCACATTTACTAATCTCATAGCAACTGTTCCATCATTTTTCTGTCAGTGCTTTGCACTAATTCCACATTTTTGTGTGTGTGTGTGCTCCACATAGTAGCATGGGGAAAATCTTAGGTTTGTAGTGTCAACCTTACACATTTTCATTTTTCACATCATTCACCTCCTTCTGAATTTACTTTTGCTATCTTGCATGAAAAAACGAATACAAAAATAATTGAGAAATTTACATACAACTTAACAGAATTCTATGGTGCTGTCACTATTTCTCTCTTCTCTGTTTTGTGCATGTCAAACAATATAATCCTTGATTAGAAGCTATTGGTTAGAATCTTTTATTTATTTTTTGTGTGGCACCTACTATATATTAGGAGTTTTAAAAAAAATTCTTACTGTAAGTGCAAAACTCATATTCTTTAATGTAATGCAAGTAACCTGATACTTTCAGTGGGTTTTACATTACTGTGACTGAGTAGACTTTAATTCTGTTGAAGACTCATTAGCAGAATAAATCCAACCTGGTTGATCCAAGCTTACAGGAACAACACACCTTAAACAAGAAGTTATTTTACTTCTTTAAGTACCCAGAGTCATCAAAATTTACTAAAAAGACAAGAACAAACATCCAGGCAGTTCCATCTCAGAACAGAAGGTACTTTAGCAGAGTTGCACAGATGACAAACACGCTTCCAAGTTTGGTGGTGTTCCAGGCTAATTTGTGGAACAAGCTGCCTTGTGAGGTGTTCTCCAGGAAGCAGCGCAGAATTCACAGCCTTTGAGGGACTAAGTGATGTGGTATTGTATGTCTATTCCCACCCCCCCTCTCTCTGAGTTGGCTTCAGAGCCAGTGGAGTTCCCTGCCATTGTCTGACACACCTGATGGTGATCTAGGGAAGGTGGGTGCTAAAGGACGGTTCCCGGCCACACGCTGGACGTCCGGCAGTCCTTCCGGTGCTCCTGCCTCCAGTGCTGGCAGAAGAGAGACTCAGCTGTGGTGGAAAAGCCTATATATGCCCATGTCCTCACTTCTCAAGCACTAAAAATATCTTAGAAGATATGGAGGTTTGAGTTGAGTTCTTTTTAGTGAATATGCCTTACAGATAATGAGACAAAAGAATTCCGACAACATTTTACTATGTACTGAGTAATACTAACTTGAATCCCTTTTCTGAGGGGGGGAGAAGGAAACATAGTGCCTCATATGGATTCTGCAATCCTTGTTCTCTCAGTAGTTTATTATCCTCCAGATTAATTCTCAGTGTTTTGCAAAAAACCTATAATTAATTTCTTTAACATAAAGGACACATATTATACATAGAACTGGTTTTCTATTTATAGTCATCTTTTCCAAGTATTCTATTACCATCCCACATTTTGAAATGTCTTCATTACTTATGAATAGGCTATCTGCTGCTGTGTTTTTTTTTCCCCTTTGTAAAGGCCCATTTATGAAATCAGTTCAGTAGCTCATCCATTTTAGATTACTGGTTGACTCTCTGTTTAGTAATGATTTCTTTACACTCACCCCCCCCCCCCAAATATACACTGTAAGCCATTTCTTATTTCTTTTTAGTTCTCTGCAGAATTTACTCAGCCTTTTTTATTACTGTCCCTCTCTCTACATCATAAGTAATCCTGAATATTCTGATTTTTGCCCTATTTCCTTTCATCATTTCAAGTAAAGGCACCTTTGTATCATCAAATCTTTGAGCTACATCAATCACTTCTTGTGTCTCGTATCTTCCTTTATCAGATGAATTAGTTGTGATGTGCTTATGATATATTTAAATCCTTGCCTGTTTTTCTCTCTACTTGTGTTTATCTTATTTTTAAATATTTCTTGCACCTATTTCTATTCTACTAGTTGCTTAGTTCCTTGAAATTTACCAGAATTTTTAATAGCCTATTATTTCCTGTTATGTGCAACTTCCCCACATACACTCACTACAGTGAATTCAAGAATTTATCATGTTCAAAGCTAATGCACAGCTGCTTTTCCTCTGGTCAGACTCCACATGGCTCAGACCCAGAGCTGCAGATCTGACGTGCAAGTTTTCTCTCTTTTCACTCCCCTTTTGCAAATATTCCAGCAAAGGAGATTAGTGCTAATGTTCTACTTAAATTTTATTATTCTGAGCAATTACTTGAAAGAGCAAGAAAAACAAGAAATTCACTGTAATTACCAAGAACAAAATGAATACCAACATTTAACCTTAAACTTAGGATAAAAGTTATTGTTTCATGTTCCCCCTCAAATTCCTTACCCGACATTTAAGTTTCCACTAAATTCTAAGAAAATCAGGGCTGAGAAGGGTCTGCCCTGCTTAAGATCATCTTGTGGTTTGTCTGTTTCCATGCAATGAAATGTGTGCAGTGTGCTTTCAGGGATTCTTCAAGAATGTGCTATCATGTTTTATCAACACAGAGTACTTATCAAGTGTTGATGCAAAAAGCCCAAAGGAACATGTGTAAACTGACTTCTTCAGAAGAAATCATGAGGAAAACCTGAGGGAGTTTAATATAGACACCAGCAGTAAAATTTGATTAGAAACACTCTTCCAATGCTGAATGTATCCAACTGACTAACAAAAACCCCACATGCACTTGGAAGGGAACAAAAGAGCATAAAAGAAATGCAATACAGACTATGAAGAAGACTCTATCAAAAGACTGAGGAAGTCAGAAAACGAAGTGTCAGACAAATTGGATACCTTCATTTCAGTTTTGTCAGAAATACTGGTACCTCTGTATGTTGGGATGGTAAGACCAGGTGAGAGAAGGGAATTTTTAAGATAAATGTATTTGACTGTCACAATCCCTCATACTCATGAGCTTGGGGTGGCATTTTTATTAGCAGATGAATTGGATATTTTCAGTCACAGACAGACCTACACTGTTTCTTAACTGATTAAAAAAAAAAAACAAACTTTTGCAAATTTAAATAAATTACAAAACTTAAAAGGAAAAAAAAAAGGTTGAAGTAATTTAAGATGCAGAGTAACCAGCTACCATTCTACTCACTGCTGAGTACTGCCCAGCATTGGTTTGTAGGCTTCAACAAGCTTCTACCTGGTAATGCTAAAGTATTTGAAGACACAAAAAGCTAGTTAAGGGTTCCTGAGGAATACATTTGGACTAAGTTCTTCTAAGATTAAAAAAAAAAAAAAGAAAGAAAAAAAAGGAGGAAAAAAGAAAACTATACCAGCTGAAGTTGAGGAGATGATGTATGTAAAAAAAGAGAATAGGATCCTCCAAGAAGTGGGCTATATTATTTCCCACAGTAAAATTTGTGCACTGAAAGCAATGCTATAATGAAAAAGCATCAAAGTTGCAGTTTATTATGCCTCAGTGATCTCCAGAGTAAATCTGCTTAGTCTGCAAACCAAAGGAGGATTTTCCCACCTTCTAGCTATGAAAATCTGAAACTAATTCTGTGTTCTCTGGCCACTCATAATACAGGCTCTACAATCAAAACATAATTAACAACATTGCTGCTGCTGCTAATGAATAAGCTAGAAAAGAATCTACCTCACTCTTATCTAACATTAATTTTCCAAGGAGAAAGGGAGGGAGAAAGGCAAGAATGACAAAGTAATATTTTGAGGTCAAAGCAAGCAATTGCAATGCCATTCAATAAGGTAGTCACTTTCTAAGTATAATTAGCAATGATTAGAAAAAGAATCTCACCAAGAAAAAAAATAAAGGTCCATCCACCTTTCATACTTCCCTGGTTTTAAACTTGACAAATAGATATCCATTCTCGCTTATTATCTCAGTCTTGTTCCTTAAGGCAAATGTTATGCTTGTGGCAATGAGTTCAGCTTCCCCAGCAGTAGGGGCAGAGAATATATTTCAAAACCAGGATCAAGGCAAAGGTAATTGATAATGCTGTTACCAACATCTGCAGGCTGGCTACAGATCCTTTCACAGCTGGATCTATGAACAAATCAGCACAGGCAGACCAACAAGAAGAAACAGCTTAGAAAATACTTCCTATTCATGCTCAGACCTTTCTTTTTTTTTTTTTTTAAGTAACAGTAGATACAGATTATAGAACCTTTCCCCATTTTTTCCAAGACTTCTTCCTCAGTTTTGTCTAGGAATTCAACCTCTTCTGTCACCCCAAAAGCCAAAAAACAAAGCAGAAAAAACAAAAGCAGAATATATTCCCCTCCTCCTCTCCTTCAGAACAGCACAAACTATTCTCAACATCAGGTCAATAACAACAAAACTAGGAGAAAGCTTTTCAGTATTAATTTTTTAAGTTAGTCCAATTAAAGATAACACCTTCAATCTCCCTTATGCTGCATTTTCCAAACATTTTAAAACATTGGATACAAAATGCTGATCGTGAAAGAAGCTGAAAGCTAGCTGCTAAGCTCTGCCAGGAGTACAAACTTTGTCCCTAGGGAATTGGCTAGCAATCGGCCATGTGATCCAGTAAGTTACACCAACCTTTGTCCTATTCCAAGGGCTTCCTTTAATCCAATTGTTTAGATACAGCTTGACATTATTATCCCAGATCTCATTACCACATTGCAGAAGAACAGACTGTAAGTCCTGAATCAAGAATAAAGAACAGACTGCAAAATATACTCAATTCTAATATTGGCTAAACTAAAAAATCTCTACTAACAAAAATGCATCTTTACTTGGAGTGAAGGGTAGACAAAAGAGTGCTGGAAAAAATAATGCTGATATACTATCAAGAAACTACCAAGAAAACAATGTCCAAAGCTCCTCTCCTCCAAACTTTTTAGGTGTAGTTTGCACTTTCATGTGAAAGACAGGGCTGGTGTCAAAACCCTGTTCGAAGACCTACCTACTTCTATTGCAGCTGCAGACAATAATAACATGTCATGAAACAACTTACTAATAGGTCCTCCACTTTCAATGGTCTCTCAAGCAATTATTTGTTGTCCCCAGGTTATTAAGTTTACATTTCTAACTGTTAAAGCATTGTCTATAGCTATCTTCCATCTCTTCATTTGGAGGGGCGAGCTCAGTATTTTCTCTTCCTGAATAATCTGAGTTGTAATCAAAGTTAGCAGGACAGCAGAAGATGACATAAAAATCTCAGTGCATTAGTAACTGTAAATGCTATTCCTTAGAATTACCATTTCACACAATGATTTCTCATCATCTGACTCACAGGCCACAGAAAGTGTTGCACAAAAATGCATTTATGTTTTTGGCCTTTACAGTGAATTCTGTAAGTTTTACTAGGTATTGTTAATAAGTATTTCCTTTTCTTTTTGTAAACTAATTGTCATCTGTTAGTTCCTGCATTGGAATAAACAGAAACAATTAACCTATTCATATTCATCATACACCACGATGAAGCACTTGGTAAACTCTGCTCTCACCATACCACTGAAGTGTGCAAGTGCACAGGCACTTCTCCCTGTACTCAGTGAAAGATTTTATTGGATGGAGCATATCAAACAACTCTCAGTTCCACTCAGGCAAAAAAACTCTGATAAAAAACTTGGAACTCTGAAGATGAGGAGGAGAAAAGAAGAGAAATATACACACACAGAGTAATCTGAAAGCAACCTTTCCCTTACAGCTTTTGTGTGTGTATACATTTACTCCAGAAATTATTCCAAACAGTATCTTTCTACACACTTTACTTACCAGGAGGCAGATCATGAAACCTTTAAGATAGGCAGTGATGACAGGCTCGCTCTGCAAAGCCCGAATGCTTCTGCACTGGCATAGTGCTGAGCAAGTGCAGCAGAAGCAGAGGTACCAGCAGCAGAGGCAGTCTTTCAGGAGGCTGCTGAAGTGGCTCAGGTATGGGCAAATGCTCTCCTTCCCCCTGTGGCAGTTCCACTTTGACAGCCTCTTGAATGTGATGCACAGCCTGTTATCCAGTTTGCATGTTTCTAGGTGAAACCTTCAATCATTTGGCTATCAAAATAAGTAACAGCTGTAATTATTTGCAAGGCTGCTACTGCTTCTATCTTGATTTTGAGGGCTACTGTTATGATAAACCTTGGTTATAGTCCTCTGGAAAGTGACAGTAGACTCTTGTGACATCCAACATGGAAGCTGACG
Organism: Haliaeetus albicilla; assembly: GCF_947461875.1. Taxonomy (NCBI): domain Eukaryota; kingdom Metazoa; phylum Chordata; class Aves; order Accipitriformes; family Accipitridae; genus Haliaeetus; species Haliaeetus albicilla. The sequence goes on from NC_091492.1 coordinate 330,403, forward strand.
TCTCAGCCCTAAATGTAGAAGTATTGATAAAAAAGCACACACAGATACACTAATCTTCTGGTCTGGATGAAATTCAAATAAAAACCTAAATGAAAAAAAAGCAAAGGCTTAAGTTGGACCCAAGACTGCAAAACTTGGTACAATGTGGAATGCAGGGAAGGAGGAAGCTCAAAAAAGCTTCTAACTAGCAATTGAGACTCGACTTGGCATATGAAAGGGCATTCTCCATGGAGACCTAACAGTGAGACAGACAGAAATCCTGCTTTTACTAAAAATCTGTTCAGTGAATGTTTCATGATAACAATATATAACTTGTTGCATAAGACACTTAAACACTTATTGTAAATAGTAAGAAAGCTATTAAAGCTAGAAAAAAAATATACCAAAGGCATGCAGCAGAAATAAAAGTTCAGTGAAGCTCTTGGAGAGAACTGTCTCGGATGTTGCATTTGCACCTCAGTGAAAGAGTGGATGGAAGAAAGGCCTAGTTACCCCAGTGTAGCAGAGAGACCCCCTTTTACTAAAATTCCCTTTCCTTTGAGTGGAAATGCCAACACTAGTTCGAGAGAGGAGATACAGCATAGGCAATTCCATTCCAAACCAAGACAAAACACAGATTCAGAGTGCTCCCAAGGGCTAGCAGCCTGTAGGGACTCCCAAGTCCTCAAGCTGGCAGACAAAGGAACAGCTAAAGCAGAACTGTTCAGGTGGTCTAGGATCATCTCTCACTGCAACTCTGTTCTCAGTTTTTTAAAAGACAGATAAATCAATGTAGGATATATCCTTTAGTTTGCTAGAATAAACTTGTGGTTTTCCATTTTAAAAGGCATCTAGTGTTTAAAGCAAGCCCAGTGAATGACAAGTCTAAAAGTTCTCTCTCTTCACCCTTGATAATGAACCCAAGTAAAGCTACACTGCAGATGAGCTCTCTGCATGTCCACAACCCTTGAGAAGTTTAGAAATCTCAGGAACTGGACTGAACTTACCAGTACTTATCACTGAGCTTCACGGAGCAGTTTGGAAGCTGTTATCAAGTGCCAGGGCAAAGTGTCTCCCGGCAGTCATTAGCCAGCCACCTGCTGTCTACAGGTAGGAAGCAGAAAGGCAACCTGGAACTTCAGGTAATCCAGTGTCATCACAGTGAGAGACATTATACCAAGGAGGAATACTTTCTTCAAGCCATTGGCCAACAAAGCTTAAGACATAGGAAAAATGATAGCTATCAAAAAGGACTCTTGAAGGAGATGCTCAATTGAGTAGGAGACTAAAAGCTCAAACAACCGTCCCCTGAAGGCTGTAAGACAGGAAGTATTCTTCTGAATACCTTTCCAGACTCCAGTTCACGCATCCTGAATCAGAGGGATCTTCTTTTTATTTCTTAGTCCTCAATGATTTATTTTTCTATCATTTTTAGTCACTGTGGAACCCATGTAAACTTGTAGCACCAACAACTGCAAGAGTTCTGCAGCTTAATTATGCAGCATGAAATACTACCTCCCTATGTTTGTCTTGAACCTGACACCTTCTTTTATTTGATGTTCACTAGGTCTTGTATCAGTGTTCAGTGTGTGATCATTTCCTATTCATCTTCCTCATACAACTAATGGATTTATACTTTGCTAGCACACCCTTTTCTACACCCATTGTCACCCATAAAATGTTCTAGGCCCTAAAATGACAAGTCCTCAAATTTGAGGGACCAAATCTCACACATAGCTCTGAAGCTATGAGTTTGGGGGTAATTACTGCTGTGCACCATTGGCAGTGGCATTGATAACACTGCAGGGTAGTTCAGGGTTAAGTACATTCTGCTAATGAATATGTATGATCTAACCCAAAACTAATGTGGAGGTTGCTAGCAAAAGACTGATGAGTCTTAGATTGTTTGCCAACTGAGACTGAAACAATGCCAAAAAAATATGCCTGCTTATGCAATACATCTAAGCCAGTTAAGTTTGGGTTTGTTTTTTTTCTTTTTTCCCCTCAAGATGTTCTGGAGTTGTTTCCCTTCCTTGGGGATTGCAGCAAAATTTAAGAGATACAAAGCAAAGAATAAGCACAGGAATGTTGGAGCTCCTCAGCAGTACCTTTAAACCCACCCACCCCAAACCCCAAACCACTTAAAAAATTTCCTTTGCTAGTGGGATTACAAACTGTAAATTTTTACCAGAAAGGGTGGGATAGCTCCATAATCATGATGTTGATGGAAATGTTGGCTGATGAAGGGTGATGACCTTATGAAAGAATTTCTGTAAGGGAGTGTGCAGGATCTACACAATTCTTCCCAATTTTTCCAAGAAAGACTCAAGTTACCAAACAGCCAGAAGCAACTCCAGGAGGAAAAAGCGCTGCTGGTTGTGAATGTTCTAGGGTGGAAATGATGTGTTTGGAAAGTGACCTAGGAGACATTCCAGTATGACAGTTTCAGGGCTGAGATCTACAGGGCCTGGAAGCCAAGGAGCAGTATCCATGCAGTCAATGATCCTGATCCTCTTAAAGGCTGTGAGCTGATAGCCAGAATAAATGGGGCAATATGTGGAATAACAGCATGGGTTTTTTTGTGGATGATGAGCAGCAGATTCATTGCCTAACTTTAGTTGCTGTACCTGAGAAGTAGTCTAGGTACAAGTTTTTAATAGTGTTCTGTACCAAGCAGTCTCTCCAGCAGGACAGAGCAGGAAAGCAGACAGACTCCGACAATGAAACTTTGTAAGATTGAAGGTAAATCAACACAGTGAATCACAAAATACTTGAGGCTGGAAGGAATCTTGCAAGATTGGTTAGCTCAACGCCCTTCCTCAAGCAGGGTCAGCTAGGGCAGGCTGTCCAGAACCATGCCCAGTTGGGTTTTGAATATCTCTATGGACAGAGACTCCACAATCTCTCTGGGCAACCCATTCCAGTGTTTGACCACCCTTTCAGTAAAAAAAAGGGGTTTCTTATGTTTAGATGGAATTTCCTGTGTTTCAGTTTATGCCCATTGCCTCTGATCCCGCCAGTGGGCACCACTGAAAAGAGCCTGGCTCTGTCTTCCTTGTACCCTCCTATCAGATATTTAGAGAATCATAGAATCATTTAGGTTGGAAAAGACCCTTAAGATCATCAAGTCCAACTGTTAACCTATCACTGCCAAGTCCACCAACCATGTCCCTAATCGCCACATCTACATGTCTTTTAAATACCTCCAGGGATGGTGACTCAACCCCTACCCTGGGCAGCCTGTTCCAATGCTCGATAACCCTGCTCCAGTACCTTAATCATCTCAGTGGCAGTCTCGTACTGAGGAGCCCAGAACCGGTGTGGCCCCACCAGTGCCAGTAGAGGGGAAGCATCACCTCCCTGGACCTGCTGGCAACACTCCTCCTAATGCCCAGGTTACTGCTGGCCTTCTTTATCGCAAGGGCACATTGCTGGCTCACGGTCAGCTTGTTGCTCACTGGGATGCCCAGGTCCTTCTCCACAAAGCTGATTTCCAGCTAGTCAGGCCCCAGTGTGCTGGCGAGGCCAGCCAAGGCAACGGTAAGTCGGTGGCTAAGCACTAGATTTTCAGGTGGACTGGGAGGTTCCCGAGGCCCAGGGAAGAGTGGAGGGACCTGGCCAGAGCTGGCAGCTCTCACGAGAGAGGCTCTGGGCACTGCGTGGGCATTGCCGGGGGCAACCACGGGAGATTTAAATGGCCCTAAGGAGCGCCAGTGACCAAGGGCGTGGCGCGGCAGAAAGGGCGTGGCGCGGCAGTTCACAGCCCCCCCCTCTTCCCAGCTCAAGAAGGCTACTCAAGCTGTGGGCATCAGCCCAGAGGGCGACCCCGGTATGGTTGCCACTTGGGTGAAAGCCATTGCTAGGAGAAACATGGCGACACAGACAGAGCTCCCACGTAAACATGCAGCTGTCCAGGTCTCTGGCCGCAGGGAGTGCCTGAGTCTATCACTGATGCCAGAGGGCAGCGGGGACACCTCTTGTGTGAGATGTGACCAGGCAGATGATCTGCTCAGCCTGGTGGAAGAGCTGAAGGAGGAAGTGGAAAGGTTGAGGAGTATGAGGGAGTGTGAGAGGGAGATAGGTCAGTGGACCCACACCCTACCATCCCTGAGGCAGAGGCAGCAGATGGAGGCTCCGCGAGAAGCGGAGGTTCCCCTGCCCCCTTGCCACCGGGCAGGAGGGGACCTAAGAGATGGAGGGGAATGGATACAGGTCCCTGCTCGGGGAGGCAGGCGAGTCCCCTCCCGGTCTCCCTCACCTTCCCACTTGCCCCTACGCAACAGGAATGGGGCTCTGGAACTTGAGGACTGGGTCAACGAAGATCAGGGTGTAGGCGAAGCCCTATCCAGGGAGGTGCCTAGGCTCAGCTGGGCAGCCCCATGCATTCTCACAGCCTCTGAAAAAAGAAAAAGGAGGGTAATTGTCATAGGCGACTCCCTTCTGAGGGGGACAGAGGGCCCAATATGCAGTCCTGACCCATGCCACAGGGAAGTCTGCTGCCTCCCTGGGGCCCGGTTGAAAGACATTACCGGGGAACTCCCGGGTCTGGTTCAGACCTCTGATTATTACCCATTGCTGGTTGTGCAGGTTGGCAGCGATGAGATTGCAGGGAGAAATCCAAAGGCAATCAAAAGGGACTTCAGGGCACTGGGACAATTAGTGGAAGGATCGGGAGCACAGGTAGTGTTTTCCTCAATACCTTCAGTGGCAGGGGAATATACTGAAAGGAACAGGAAAACACACCTGGATAATACATGGCTCAGAGGCTGGTGCCATCCGTGGAATTTTGGGGTTTTTGATCACGGGGAGGTTTACACGGCACCAGGCTTGCTAGCAATAGATGGTATCCAGCTGTCTCAAAGGGGTAAAAGAATCCTTGCTCGTGAGATGGCGGGGCTCAGAGAGAGGGCTTTAAACTAGGTTTGAAGGGGGTAAGGGATAAAACTAGGTGCACCAGAGATGAGCCTGGGGGCAGCATGCCAGTGTTAGGGGTGGATTTGATAGGCCAGCTCAAATGCATCTATGCCAATGCACTGATTATCCAGGTCATTCATGAAGATGTTAAACAGTACTGGCCCCAACACTGACCCCTGGGGTACACTACTAAGGTTTGAGGTGCCTCCAGCTGGACTTTGTCCCGCTGATCACAACCCTCTGAGCCTGGCAGTTCAGCCAGTTTTCAGTCTACCCCACTGTCCTAGAAAAATCAAATGAGTAAGAAATCAAGATGGAAACTTTGTGTCCAAGTTTTCTTAAGCACCCTTCTCTGAGCTGCCCTAATTTCACAAAAGTCTTTAGATACTAAGAGAACAACATTCCAGGTTTAGGCATATTATTTAATTACACTGTAGGTTTAATAAAAATAAGGGCTCACTAGCTTGATTATTTTAAAAGTTGCATTTAGGAATTTGAATGCTTGGCCTCTAAGTGGCTCCAACAATCCCAGTTGGTGGCCAGTATTCCTCCATAGCTGAAATAATGATTTAGCTCCCAGTACCATATACTTGTCAATTATTTCCTGTTCCTCTTTAATACATTAGATTTCTTTATATTTGTTTAAATTCTAGGCAGCAAGAATGAAAAATCTTGTCATCTTCTTCCAGAAAAGCCTCAGATAGCACTGCTAAATATTTGGCAAGATAAATGACAGAGCTGCTCTAAAATAGTCATGCATTTTAGAAAAAAAAATTTGGTACATCTGTTGTCTCTTTTGTCAATGTGAAAGGTGAGCCAAGTAAAATGCAAAGTGGCAAAATACTGAGGAGTGACAGAAAACATGTCCATGTCACAATTCAGTTGTAAGGTTATCCTACTTCCTCTCCTTTCTGAGGATGTGACATGCTTATTTTTTTAGAAAGATGCACAGGAGACCAGAGTAAAGGTTTTTGGATCTTGCTGGCCTGAAATCAAGGATAAGAATAGCTAACTGTTAACTTTCCATACAGGTACTGTTTGGTTTTCACTATGTTGGTGACTCAGAAGCAACCTGGAAAGGCTCATCAGCAGCCACCAAAACAGTTAACCTTTGCAACCAAATTCATAAGAGTGTGCTACAATGCTACTAGCCCTTTGGCCAGTTAAAAGACCATGACTTTCAAATCACACGCTCATTTGGGACCATACTCAAATAGTGCTGCATAGGTTTCCACAGATGCTCAGAAAAAGCAATGGATCAGGAGTGCCAACACCTGGAACTTTCCACAGCAGTAGTGTCATGCAAGGCTAGGTGAAGACTTTCATTTGGAAAGATCAAACCAGGATACCTCCCTCATAGCTGAAATTGTGCTGTGGACCAGATTATCCCATTAGTCCTCCCATGTGGGAAAAAAAAGTACTTTTTTTTTCTTCAATAAAAGAACAAAGACCATTGATTTTTCTGTTTATAGAGAAGGAAAACAACTCAGGCAAAATCCTCATTCTCTAGTACTTGGTTTAAATATGGTATGTGTTTGGGGTTTTTTTATTGCTGAAACAATTACATCTCAAAACTATGAAGCTTGAGTGTTCTCTAACTCACACCTTGTGTCAGTGCAGTGACTTCAGTGGAGGTTTCTCTGAGTTATAGAAACTTCTTTGTGGAAGAGAAAGATGCTGGCATCTGACACAATTGGCCTTCTAACCGAAAGGAAGAGAGACTGCAAAGCTTTAATACATTATCTGATTTACACTATTATTCATAGCTATGAAAATATTTAGAGTACAGCAAAAATGTATTATTTGAGTTCTTTCTTGGATGCACACAGAGCCATTGTAGCACACTGACTGACAGCAATTATATTTTACCACCCTTGAAGCAACTACTCAGTGCAAATTTTAGGTAAGAAATTGCTAAACAGTTCTCTCCATTACTGTGCAAGAGACCCGATAAAGCAGCAGATGATTTTTTAAAATGCAGGCTCTCTATCTAAATCCACTAAGAATTACAGCTCCAGCTGAGTAACTTTCCTTCTAGCAGCACGCTTACTGTTACAAGATTAATTGTCAAAAATCCTTGTGATAGTAGTACATGAGACTATAGGATTGGTCTCTGGAAGTGGACAACAGCAGGTGTACCACGTAGTAGCATTCTATACTTCTGTAGAAAAAAAATTCACCAACGTTGGCCAATAGTTGCTATGAGATGAGGACCATATTACAAAACATTCTGCTACTGAAAGAGTTGTGTAGCTCAGTACATTTCAGGATTACTTATGCTAAAGTTTAATTTAGGTTAATTTAATTCCTCATTAATTTGGGGAACTTGATCCCTTTGCAAAGGGTGGCACAGACACTTCATAAATGTTTACTCCAGGATTAAAATATTTTTGGTTTAGTCTGCATATGACTCAGTAGTAGCCTCCTAGATTTATCTGGATTATTTGTTAAATTTATTGAAAAGTACACATACTAAATTAAAAAAAATCATCACAGAAGACTACTATTCAGTAAATAGGAATGCCAATATCCTCATTGCTAACAGCCCCAACTGAAGCAGTTTACTTAAACAGGAGGAATTAACTTCAGCACAGTCTCCTGAATGTCAATAGACAGTAGTACTGAGAAGACTTCTTTTTTAGTGTGCTACTGGTTTGGGAAACGGAATCTTTGAAAGTAGAAGACAGCAAAGAATAAAACCAAACACACTAGTCATTAATGGATGACTTCTAATACCAATTATTAAAGATAATTCTAATATTTGTCTCCCAGAATATGAACTTTTCACAGAAGAAACAGTACAGGAACATAAACCAGATTAAAAAAAAGTAAAGACTTACCTTTTTTTTTAATCATCATCAGAGGAAAGCCAGCTGTAAAAGACAGAGCAACTCCTGATGCTCAGTTATCTGCCTTCTGTAAAAATAACAAAAACATCCTCGTCCCACCCACCCAAAAAACCCACATGCACAAATCTGAGAGGCCTCTCAGATCAGTTGAGAGCTGTAAGAAAGTTGCTTCTAAGCCTGAAGAGTATCTTATGGATAAGAGAAACCAGACGGGAAGAGCACATGTCAAATTTTTCATTCAGTCAACATACCATCCACCTTGATGTTAAAGATTCCAAACCCTCAAAAAAGGTAATTCTACCTAGATTTTGCCACCACATAGCAAAGCAAATGCTTTATGTTAACTCAACCTAATTACTTGAAATCATAAGCCTATACTCCAAATTTGAAACAGAATAACGTTAACATTGTATTTTCTACCTTTGTCTCAGTACCAAGGGAAAAATCAGAAGATCAAGCCAGTTGGAACTTCCCAGCTTTTTAGACCTTCCTGGATATTTTCAAATCCAATCTGACATGTCTCAGCACTGTGACACAGTAAAAGGGACAAGGACTAGCCCAACAAGCTAGGCTGTCTTCAGTCTGCAAGGAAGGACCTAGATAGTTCCATTTAAAAAAATCCCAAAGCCATAACAGAGTAGTTTATTTGGCAAGTGATTTTCTTCTGGGTACGTAAAGTACAGGATGAGCAGCTTTCCAACCATGATTTTGCAATTGCAGAATTAAGTTTGAGGTAATACCTGTCTTTGGCTAAAATAAAACTCTGTAGGTTAAACAAATGCCTAAAGGACAAATACAAGTGTTGCTCTACATTGCAACACATTAAAGGGAGGTGTTACCTCAATAACTAACACTTACTGAAATTCCAAAACATTTAAGTTCAGGCAAAACCCGAAAGCAGATGAAAATCTACAGGGGAAAGAAAACAAAAAAAAAGAGCATGTAAAAAAACCACCTGCTTCCCTGCATGAGATACCTGTTAGTGCTGAAATCTCAAGATTTCAAGCACGGTTTTGGGTAAGTCCTAAGAAACTTACTGCCTTTTTCACCATCCCATAAATTAGGAAACACAAGACACACTGCCAAATAAGTTTGTGTGTAGCTACATCAGCAGTTTAAATAGGAGAGCTGAGAAACTTTCAGATATTCAGGACAGTGGGCATTGCCCAAATATATACTTCTCCCTGGAGTCATCTGTCAAACCTGTACTATAAAAAGTGCCATTATGCAAATAAGTTAAAAAACAAACAAATAAAAAGTAAATTAAAAAAACACCACCAACCCAGCATCCTATCACATGCTTAGTGCAATTAATGTGACAGCGGTGTAGTCTTTAGACTGATCAAGTCTCAACTGATACTTTTTTCCTGTGAACATATCATCCAATGGGAGCACATAAATAAGAGAAAGGTATGGGGGTGTGGGCACAGGCATTTCCTCCCCCCTGCCAAATTATCTCAGAAATTTCATTTTGCATACATATCAATGATGAAAATGTTTAGCCTTGAGATTAGGCTCTCTGAGTTACAGAAACATTAATGTGATTATAGTCATCACATCTGATATTTGCAGTATGCTGTCTGTAACAGCCACAAGTACATGAAAAATATTTGTCAAATGAGGGGCCTAGGGGAAAGTGTTCTTGGTTTCACTGACAACCATAAGAGGAGGTAGCATAGTATTCCAGTGTACATAGACAAAATAATTATAAACAGGAAAGTCCAAGGAGTAAAAATATTCTAAACTACTGGGCCTAAATATTTGAGATTAAGTGTAAAATTTAAAATGCTATACTAAGTTAGAGCTGTTGCATGTAGTACTCTGCAGTTTAATGTGTATTTCTATATTAGCTTAAAACTGAATATTAATTTCCCATTGAGTTCTAAATTAAATTATGGAACACCACTCCTTTCCCATCAGTATTTTGGTGAAGAATTTTGGAAAACCTAACTGCGCTATTTAGTTCCATCTGTTGATGTTTCTTTCCTTACCACTTTATCCGATCAAGCTCGCTAGTATTTCTCCCTTTGACAGCACACATTGTTAAGTCAGTCAGTAAACCTCGCTGCCATCCCATGCCTGTCCACACTGAAGAAGTGAAGAAATGGGGTGTTGTTTATCTAGGCAGCAGAGAGACATGGAAACAGCCTTTAAATATTTAGAAGGTTGTGACAAAGAGTGAAAGCCTTTCTCCATGTTCATGGGACACAAAAAAAAAAGTGGAAGTAGGTATGAATTTTAGTAAGGGAGATTGAGATTAAATAAAGAAAAAAAACCCCAACCCTCTCAAATAGTAAAGATAATTAAGCACTGGAATACACTTCCCATAAGGGTATCAATCATCTCCATAGATGGAGGAACCTTTCATGGTCTTTTCCAGCCCTATATCCAGTGATAAATCCTTGACATACCTTTCAGCCTTTTATCTCCTTACACAGTTTCACAGGCAGTTCTTCACCATTATCTCACAAGATAACCAAGTTTGATTTTTTCATTTAACAAATGGTGTAGGGTTACTAAATCTTTTGGTATAAGAAATTGCTTGTCTAAAAGACACCAGTGATCCATAAAGTGTGACAGCCTGTCTGCAAGAGCTGCCAGCATCAGTTTTGGGAGAAGAAACTTTACCTAAGGGACTTGAAGAATAATCGGTCTCCTTGTGTCCTCCTGGTCTCCAGCCACTCGAGTCACTAGAAATTGCATACTTCACAAAGCTGTTTTAAAAGTAAATAATCAGAATTTAAGATTTTCTTGGTATAGTTCTGAATCTTATCATATTCTTCACCTGCATAAAATAATCCTAAGGGCTAATTTTAAATTAGGTGGGGAAAAGATTTCAGTTTATTAGTTTTGATCTTGAGTTTTGAATTGTATCAGTGCTTTTCTACTTTTGGATATAACAAAGACTGAATAGGAGTCTCTTTCATACATTGTATTTTTGTGCACTAACAATCTTTCAGGAAAGCTCCAATTGTTTTGGCAGATTACACACACTCTTTATCTACACAGAGTATTCTCCCATTAAATAGGACATATATAGGTTCTACTGTAAATTCCTTTAGAGGAATTGCAGAATAAGCATTCATGCCATATTCACAATGGGAGATAAGTATCTGATTTGAAATTTCAGCACTGTGGTGGTTAAAACAGTGAGAGAAAAACAACATTGTTTTGCACTTAGAAACCTGTTTCTAATCAGCTGAGCTACTCCTATGGGGTCAAATAAAAATGATTAGCTTATTAAAAGCATAGCTTTGCTATTTAATAAGCAAAAATGATTGAAAATTCTGTTCCAGATCCTGATAATTTTAGTGTTTCTAGTTAAGCCTGCAAAATTGCATTCATTATTAGTGTCTAGATTCATTAACAATTCAATTTATAGATATTAATGCTTATAATGCATGCTTCGCTTGCCAAAACTTGAAGAGAAATTGTTTCAATTAGCTTTCATGGATCATGAATCCTACCGGCTGGGTATTTTTAGACAAAAGATACAAACACATCCCCAAGCAATGCTAATGCACAGCTGGGATTCGTATGTAAGGTCAGCTAACAGTTTAAAAGGAAAAACAGTAAACGAGTTTTACACGGAACAGTTAGACAGGAACAGAACCAATCAAATATTTGCAAGTCACATTACTCCCCTTAAAAAAGCCAGGATTCCCTGGTTTTTGTGCTGTATTTTTAAAAAGCCAAACTGGGAAGATATAAACTAGTGACTAGGTTAACAAATATTTTTCAGCATGTGACTAAACATACTAGGTATATGTACAGGCCCAAGGCAAATTGTTCCATTCTAATTTTCATTCAAACTATATAATTAAAATCAGTAAAGATAGACAGATGTAACGAAGGACATAATTTTTCTCAACATTTTCTCTCCTTTCCTTAGGTCAGTTACAGTCAGGGAGAAGAAACCAAAATCTACACAAACCATTTTGCACTACACATATAAAATAAAAGAACCACCAGATCACAGAATAAAATACTCCATTGAGCTGACCAGGTGGTAAGTTCAAGCACATTATGACCAATGCTATCCAGCACGTGAACAGAAAGCCGGGGAGTAGCAAAACCTTCACCAGTCTCACAGCGACGCCACACCAGAAAGAGATGAACTCAGCTCTTACATGATTGCATGTGCTGTGCATGAACCAAGGAAAGTATGCAGCCTCAGGATAGAGATTAGCGATTTTATCTGAGCACTTAAAGGAAAAGCAACCAGAATTGCTTAGGTCCACAGGCTGGACTTCATTAATATAAAAAAGTTGCTATAAAAAGTTGGCCTTTATTATTGCCAGTAATCCATTACCCTTCCTTCTCTTCTGAGCACTGTAAACACCAACTGGAAAATGGTGAGATTTTAGTGCAGCTACTGCATAGAAGGTATCATGGGGTACATCGGATGTCTCTAAAGTCAGTGCAAGTCCCCACAGACAAAGAGCTGACCTGCTGTTCCTGCTTCCTGAATACAGGGTTACGTGGCACAAGGACTTCAGTCGAGCCAGAGCCCACAGTCCGTAACTGCTATGCAGCCCCACAGCTTCCCTCCGATCTGGCACATCTGCCTCTGAGATTAGACTTGTCTTCGAGTCCTTACAGATATTAACTCCTCTGTGATTCCATGTAACTTAGCACCTGATGTAATGAAAAGATGCTGGCTCGGCTTTGATTTTCCTTTTTGGTGGTTCATTGCCATTTCTGTGAGTAACATCTCTTTAAAAATGGGGTGGGGGTGAAATTCCAGTTCAGCCTTTTAACAGTGGAGGGAGGGGAAAAAAAAAAGTCTTCAACAGATGAACAGCATATCTAAGGAACAGTCTGCATTCAACTCATGCCCATGTTATTTGTCTAGAAGGTAGTTACTATATTCTCTCTGAAACAGACCCAAGGAAGGTGTTTTCAGGAACAGAAAAAAGTCAAAGAAAATTAGTGTTTCTGCAAACGGGTAACTTCAGGTTGTGGCTCTCCTTTCTGAGAACAAGGTAAACTAAATTCCAGGAATATTCAAGATACTGAGTATTTAATGCAAGCAGCCTGACCAACCATTCCTCCGTAAAGTTGGTCTTTGTTTCAAAAGTGTCTAGACTATACAGATCAATCAAGTTATTTCTTTTGGGTTGGCTTATTTTTGGAGAGCAGCACTCTGGAGAATACCACCCTAATGGCTGACCACAGAGGTGTCTCGCACAGTCATTTCACTGCTAGGCTTGAGCGTATCTATCTCATGTTTATTTGTAGGGCTGAAAGTCAGGCCCACACTAAATTCTTTGCCAGTGATGTGAGATCACGTGTTCAGCTGGAATTTCTCTGCAGAAAAGCAATTAAGAGAAAGATTTAGAGGACTAACACCAGCACTGAAGTTAGCTGGAACCCGGTCTACAGAGCAGCAGTGTTAGCAGCTGACCCACTGCTGCTCAAAACAGCTTCGGGGCCAACTATCTCAGAAGCATGTCATTCTAATTAGAAATTTTTGTGGAGTTAGGACTTGAGTCAGGGTAACCTTGTTATAACTCAAGAGGAGGCAAAACCAAATGACCCATCTTCCACAGTTTAATTTCACCATATATTTGCCAGTGCATTAGTAGATGATGGACCACATTTCACTCCTAGTTTGAACCATGTTGCTACTTAAGCACTGCAAGGCACAAAAAGCTGCTGGGAGGAGGCGGGGGGTGAGGTGGGGGGGAATAAATCAAGATTCTCTCACAGATTCTCAAAAAAAATCTTCAAAAATTTTTGAGAAAAAATTTTGTCTTAAAATTTTCCAACCTTTGTTCCTTAACTCAGATATTCACTCTTTTGGATTCAGATTAGGGCCAAACAACTGGGAACAGCGGTACCAGAGAACAGATCACTCCATTCAGGCTTATATTGTGGCAAAGCAGACAGTATGAAGAAGCCCCTAGGCTACTTTTACTTATATCCATTCTATTTCAGGCCTCAGAATTAACACAGAAAAGTCATCTAAACAATGGTTTTTAATCTAATGCATGTCCTCACCAGCATCCAGCAAAAAGGAACATAAGCTTACAGACCTTAACCTGCACTATCCATGTTCCTAAATTCATAGCTTGAACATTATGTAAAAAGAGTCAACTAATTTAATAAGCAAAATACCTCAAAAATGTATCAGAAATGAAATGACAATGCTAGCCTTACTGCCAACAGCTGTGGTCAGCAATGAAATCATTAGCAATACCGCATTACTATTCGAGACCATAATTCATTTGGTTTAGAAAGTCCACAGAGGCCTGACTTGCTTTGCCATGAAGAAGAGAGAGCAGATTCCAATTACGAGAAGATCCTGTTCTTTACCTCCCCCACTTCCTACAAACATGCTTTCAGACATCTACCAGCCTCTAAACAGTCTGATTATTCCTTTGACTGTGCAGAATCATAGAACAGCCCAGGTTATAAGGGACCTTGAAAGATCATTTGGTCCAACTTTTCATGGAAAAAGGAGCCTAAATGAGATCATCTAGCACCTTGTTCAGCTTCATCTTGAAAACCTCCAGTGATGGGGACTCTACCACATCCATGGGGAGGTTATTCTAGTGATTGATTGTAAAAAATTTTCTTTCTTACATGAAGATGAAACCTCTCCCAGTACAACTTGTATTTGTTGCCCCTTGCCCTCTCCCTGTGAAGAGAGAGCCTCTGTCACCCTTTAAGTACTGGAAAACTGTGATGAGGTCCCCCCTGAGCCTTCTTTTCTCCAGGGAGAAAAGACCTAACTCCTCTGGTCTTTCCTCATAGGGCAGGTTCTTCAGCCCTTTGATCATCTTTGTGGCCCTCCTTTGGACCTTCTCGGTTCTGCCCACCATTCGGTCTCTTGAATTGTGGGGACCAGAACTAGACACAGTACTCCAGGTGGGGCCTAACAAGCACTGACTAGAGTGGGATGATCACATCTCTATCTGTGCTAATAATGCCCCTGCAGATGCAGCCCGGGATCCGATTTGCCTTTGTTACCGCAGCAGGACATTGCTGACTCATGTACAAGCTTACTGTCCACCAGGACCCCCAGGTCCCTTTCAGCAAGGCTGCTCCCCAGCCACACAGATCTCAGAGTATACTGGGCTCTCTGGTCATGACATCCCAGGTGCAGGACTTTGCACTTCTCTTTGTTAAACTTCATACAGTTCTTGCTAGGCCACTGTTCCAGCCTGCCCAGGTCTCTCTGTAAAATGGCTTTCCCTTCTGATGTGTCCACCTTGCCACCCACTTCGGTGCCATCAGCAAACTTGGTAGGGGTGTTTTCAATCCCATCATCCAGATCATTTATGAAGGTGTTGAACAGCATGGGCCCCAGTATCAATCCCTGGGGGACTCCATTTGTGACATGCTGCCAGCATGAATAAAAACCATTGATCATGACCCTTCGTGTGTGGCCTGTTAACCAGTTTCCCACCCAGCTCACAGACCACCCATCCAATCTATGTTTTGCCATGAGGAAACTGTGGGAACACTTTGCTGAAGGCCAGGTAAACAATATCCACTGCTCTCCTCATGTCAACAGAAAGCGTTACCTTGTTGTAGAAGGTGACCAGGTCAGTCTGGCATGATTTGCCTTTAGTAAATCTGTGTTGGCTTTTCCCAATCACCTGCTTCATTTGGCTTGCAATAGTTTGAGAGGACTCATTCCATTACTTTCCCAGGGACTGAAGTAAGACTACTGGACCTGTAGTTTCCTGGATGCTCTTTTGGGCCCTTTGTGTAGATGGGTGTGACATTTGCCCTCTCCCAATCATCAGGGATATCCCCCGATCTCCATCACTTTTCAAAGATTATGGACAGGGGCCTTGAACCAATGTCAGCCACTTCCCTTAACTTCCTGGGGTGGATTTCATCTGGGTCCATGGACTGATGTGGGTTGAGCCCTTGCAGAGGCCACAGATCAGCCTTTCCGCTGCTAGCAGTGGGTTGACACAAGTACTGCTCTCCTGCACTCATCCTAAGGTTGGCAACCTCCTTTAAATATTGTCAGGTTGATAAAGTGGATGGTACAGTTAAATGGATTTGCAGACTACACTGCTTCTAAATAATTAGGTTGTGTTCCTCTAAGGCACAGAGTGGTAGCAAAGGACACCAATCTGCCCAATCTCAAAACATCCTACAGGGTATTAGTCTCATCTAGAACTGGCCTTTTATAAAGAGTCAGCACACCTAGTTGCCAGCAGGACGTGAGCCACTGTTGGAAAGCAAAAGCCATAGTTAGAAAGCAGAAGCTTACAAGAAAATGGCACTCAGGTCTGAACTGGTCCTAAATCAAAAGATGAAGTATCTGTCTCCTGTATAGCATTAAGCTACAGTGAATAAAGAAATTAATCTCTTGAGGTCAGTTAGCCAATCTTCAGCAAGCATCCACATGTTTAGCTAGATTAAGAATTTTTTAGAGCTGGCCTTTGGACCTTCATATTTTGCATATACTGCATGAGCCACTCCGACAGTGTCATCGAGAAGCATCTATTCAAAACAGAACATCAAGAACTACCCAATTATGTCACAGCTCTGGCCTCTCCTGCCCATTCTTTTACAGCATCCAGGACATGAAAACAGCTCTATAATTGTCTACTGTCATCCTCTTTGAATCACCCTGCAGTGTGAAGAAGTTTTCAAAAATCCTCAGGTTACATGTATGCATGTAAACAAGTATATAAAAACAACAGAAGGCATTAGAGTGTTTCAGTGTCAGCAGATTATCAACCTGTGATCTTTGGATGATTACTAAAAGGAGGTAGAAAAGTCAGAAAAGCAAGAGTATGAGCAGATTTAACTTGAATAAACAGGGTTTTGCAAATCTGCTTTGTTCCAAAATTTGTAAGGATGCATGATCAGAAAGAGTGAAGGGTGAAGAGACACTGTTCTCCATTTTTAATTACACACAGATACAGATTTTTACCTGCTCTTAGTACTGTATAGTTCGTAACTTAAAGTTGTTTTGTTTTTTTTTTTTTTTAAACAACTTTATTTCATAGTTTAAAGAAGATTCCTCCTAAAAAAAAAAAAAAAAAGATAAATCAAAGCTCTCTCACTCTGTAAACGCAATTTTGTTGAAGGGACACACTGCACTGCTCACCATCATCATTGTATGTTGGATTATCATCTTTACTCCACTCATCCTAAAACACACCATTTGGTCACTACATTACAGGCTTATGCAGACCCTAAGAAAGCCAGCAGAACTTGTAGTTCTTGTGCTATTCAAAAAACCTAGAAATCATCACAGTAGATTTGATTAGAAGTGGTTTTAGACACTTGTTTAGTTTATCAGTTCATATTTGCTTTTCTCCCCCACTTAGACAAAAGTTTAATATACAAATGTACATGGCATGCTACATCTGCAGCCCAAAATTAGAGACATTTAACTAATTTCAGACTGCTACCACTGTTCTCCATGTCTACCTCTTGATAGACTGTAGTATAGATGGACCTTGTGGTTTCACAAGCCCTAGCCCTAAACTGGATGATGTATCATACATATATGCTAAACCCACCTACACTGCAGACCTCCTAGTGCTAACCTCACTTCTCTTCTTCACCTGCGCAGAGAGATACTAGGGGCAACAGTACTGCCCAGTTTTAGCCTTGACTTTCCTAAATGCAATCAGTTCTGAATTTTTATTTTAAACAAAATGCATCCTTTTCCTATTCTTTGTTAATATATTAAAGAACATTTTAAACTGTATTCTTAAAATATTAGTAGTAACAAAGATGGGTCAACATGGTACACCTGTAATGGGCACCTTGGAAAAATATATGATGGCAAGTAGCTCCTTTTTTCAGAGGTTTATGCAGGAAAAGTGCAAAGACCACCAACAAACTGCTTTTCATTGTCAAATGAAAATTTCCATCAATAATGGAAAGTTTTCCAACTGGTAGTTTGGTTAGTTGGAACATCCTGTATTATCAGCAGTGTTTTTATTTTTAATTTCTTGGAGAGTAATTCAGGGAAAGCATTTGTCATTTTGCTGGGTTTTTCTGTTGTTGTTTTTAATTACATCCCTGATACATAGTTTGTTTCCTTTGGTAGGAAATGTAGTAATAGAGTCAGTTTCCTAGCAAAGGAAGCAAACAGGTAAATTCTCCAATATTCCACCCTTAACTCTTGGGCCAGTTTAGCTATAATTAAGGATCTAAAGTAACCCTAGATAGTAACATTTTCATTGCAGGGCCAAATCTCACTATTTTTCCACCTTACAAAAAGAGAATTACTAGCTGCATTTCCTATCCCTACTCCTAAGCACACCCACATCTGAATTATAATGACTGGCAGATAAAGACTGAAACCTGGCATCTTATGACATCTCCCATATTTAGGGTTTTGTACATCAATGACACTATGCTGCATCCCACCTGGAAATTAAGTAACTGGATAAATACACTCAAAAAGGAAAAGGACTCTGTACTGTTAGATTATACTTAGGTTCAGCATTTTAACAGTTTTCTAGGTTTTACAACCATGCAGTCAGATCAATGCTGGAAACACAGAAAGAGTAGCATAGACAAGGGAGCCAGCTTTTTTTTTTTTTAATTAAAAAAAATTAACCCTTTCCCTGAATAAGCCTAGACAAGATTGCTAAAGACAAAGGTGTGTACAAATGCTCCCACAAACACTAAAGTAGTATATGCAATATTCCCTAAAGTCCTATGTGAAGAAAACCGGGATGTGTCAAATACAACTCTTGAATAACTGGGCCATCACGTTCTGACTTTGCCTCAGTTTCCAGATGTTCTTCAGATGGCCTCAAGATGTTGGTCAATCTACAGCTCATTTCAATTGTCTAGTCCTGAAGTAACTGAACTGGGGTCTACATATGAAAGCAACTATACAATTCCATTTGTCTTGTTTTGAGCAGATGGAAAACCAGCACACATGCCATAGCTGTTAAGTACCCAGAAGCAGAATAAAAACTAACAAAAAATAAATTAAGAACTTATGTTACAAGCAGCTTGTCCTGCTCCCTTCAAGATCCTGGTATAAGCTTCTTCCAATCTACCAGCATTATGCCAGGCTTGTCTAGCTTTCATACAATCTCATACTGTCACCAAGTAACACTTTCATTTCACCAGCCAGCTCACAACAACGAGGCAAAGCTGAATACTATCAGCATGTAAAACACACTGTAAGAGATGCAGTCATGGAAAGAAGCAATACTGCAAGAAAGAGAGGACCCAGACCAAATGACTAAGTGCCCCAAACTACTTTGCTTAATGGGCAAGTCACGGAGGGACAATTCCATCTACTGCAAGTACTGTAGATGCAACAAAACTATCCATCAGTCTGCAGAAGACCTGTGAAATCACACATGCACTCTTGATCTTCCCCCATCACTGGAAGGCAATCAGCTAGAGCTAACAGTGCATCCATTCTACATGTCTGAAATTGCCAGATTCTGCCTATGAAAACAAACACAAGTCATCCCCACTGACTAGAGGATATAGAACAAGCTTGCAAGCTGTAGCCTGGAAGTCTTCCAGTACCTGCAACACATCAACAAACTAAAATGTTGTGACACTTGAAGGGAGTGACCAGAGCTGAAAGGTGTTCCTGTGATGCCTACCCCCATACACTGAAGAACACAAATTGGCACCCTTTCTATCTCGCACTTAGTAGTATCAGATTTTGGACCAATTTCTACAGCTTGACATGAGACATTTTGCAAGCCACAAGTCCCCTTTATCTCAGGATGCAAGTTTCCCCTTGCGGTGTCTACAGATTTATTTGTATTTATTATCTCCAAAAAGATACAAGTATCCCAAATTTGTCACTGCTATCTGTACTCATCTCTGACACAAGATAGCTGAATGGTTAAAAATAAAATACAGGTTTATACAGAGTCAGGAAGGTCAGATTTCCAATTACAGAGCTAGAAACAAGATTAAAGATAATTAAGAATTGCATATATTATGTTTAAACCAAAAAGATTCTCTCTTCAGTATACCTTGTCTAGAATGCTTCTGTGTTTTGCTAGCCACAACAGTTGTGGACTGAGTCCACAGATTCATCCCATTTTTCATGTGACCATTTCAGACCACAAGTGTTTAGAGCTGGCTGGGAAGAATTACAAACCCAGCCCTGTCCATCCCAGACTGCTACAGGCATCTTACCTTCCTTCAGCAAATTCTATTTTCTCATGCATTCCCTCATTTTAAATTTAGTTTCCCCATTTGCTTTCTTAATCAAATCAAGAACCTAACTTCCATGATCTACCTCTCCTTACACCAAATTTTTTAAAATTATTTTTTATTTTCAACTAAAAATGTTACATTGAAGACACTGGCGCGATGACTTACCTTCAGTATTCACAACATCCCTTGGTATTGACTTTCTCCTTCCAGCTCACTTAAGGCAGACAGTCTGTTGTGCTGCAGCTTTAATCATCTCTTCCTTCCATGGACACCTAGGACATGGTTTAAAAATACTTCTTAGACTTGCGATACTTCACATCAGTTTAATATTTTTCTTATCTTCCTTTCCTATGGAAAGCAGGCATAGATTTTAGACATACCAATAGCATAGTAACAGAGTTGGTACCAAGAAATTTACGCTTATAACTTTTCCATTATCACCACCACCTTTGTCAATTTTAGGTGCTTCTGGCATCATGTTCCAGCTGGGGGAGAAAACAGTGAACTTCCTACTGACTGATACTCATTGTTTGGTGGATCTCAAATAACCTTTATGTTTTACACTGGCACACCTCAGATATCCTTCACATGTTTCACAAGCACTTCAGCAAGTGCTATTTAGGCAAAATTAGCTATAACCTCTATCAGAAGCCAGATAAAAATGCAGCAAGCAGAAGACTTACCTATACACATCTGTAGACTCTTACATCAGATCCATGCACTTCACCATCCTATCTTGCAGTTGCTAGACCACAGTACGTTCACTGCAGAGAAAACAAATGAGTCTCAATTCCAGACGTTCTCCAGTTTTATAGCAATAGCCATTTGAAATAGAAGAGTCTTTTACATTCACTTCATCATCTTTATCTCACTGTGGCTGC
Organism: Haliaeetus albicilla; assembly: GCF_947461875.1. Classification (NCBI taxonomy): domain Eukaryota; kingdom Metazoa; phylum Chordata; class Aves; order Accipitriformes; family Accipitridae; genus Haliaeetus; species Haliaeetus albicilla. The sequence goes on from NC_091492.1 coordinate 351,161, forward strand.
TCAGCAAAGAAGATGAACTGTACATTTTTACATTTAGTTGTACCTACAAGCTCAGTCAGAAAAGGCCTAGGTTAAAATTCAGTTCGTGACCCTTAATGGGCTAAACACAGCTGGAGTGGGGGGAGCATGGCAAAACCTTAAATTTCTGATTTTCTCCCCCAAAATGAGCAGCTGCCCATATTAAGAGGTCAATAAGGTTTCAAAATCAAACATTAAAAGTTCAGAAACACTTCAAGGTTCCCTATCCTACTCCAATTCATTTTCTTTTGTCATACACAACAGCATTGTTGTGCAAGACTTCTACCTAATTCAGCTTATAGCACTAAGCTGAAAGGTTTTTCTAATACATAAAGCATCAGGCTAGAAAACATGTTTCATGTCTGCTCCGTCACAAACCCCTTGTAAAAAAAGCTAGCTGAAGCCACACCATAATGTACACAAAGGAATGAATTAAGACTTTACCAATATTGTGCTAAGAAATTATCCATTGTTTTGAGTAAAACTGCAAATTAGTTTTAAATTTCAACTCAGGACACAAAAAAAAAAAAAAGAAAAATGAAAAAAAAACCAAACCCAAACCTACTGCTTTTTGACAAATGAAGTAAACTTTGGTTGTTAAATAACTGTTTATACAGAAATGGTTCAAAACAAAGTCAAATTCTTTTTTCAAAAACAAAGCATGGGCATTGATTTCTGTAAGTTCTTATTTTTCTGACTTTTTTTTTTTCCCCTCCCAACACTTGAATGATTCAATAAAGTGAAATTGTTTTTGGCAAAGAGCACTCTTCACCAGGAATTGTTTAAATGCTTTTCTTGAACAGTTTCTTTTTGTCTTTTCTAAATTCAGTGATTGGTTTTACAACCTTCAAACTTTTGCAACTCTTAATTCTATGGTTACATATTCCTCCTTCCCTTTAAAAACTCCATCCATTTAACAGTACTAAATACAGCTGACAATTTTTGCATTTTATTTTTTGCAGGAACAGACAGGCCAGTGGTTAGAGTAAGGAGGTTTACATGGTGAGAGGATGATGGAAAAGAAACAGGAGAGATAGAGTAGGCACAGAGGGAATTAAGTAGTAGGACATAGGCTAGACTGGCAGAAGGAAGTGTTAATAGGCATAAGCAAAGATAAACAACTCCCCTTATTTTCACTACCACCAGAGAAGTTCACCCATTTCTTCCCCAGATACTTTTAGCTTTCCATTGTCCTACCCTTTATGCCAAAGCTTCCTCTAACTGATCTTTAGATTATGTCACTTTCCCTTTTCAAGGATCTTCAAGACTCACTGCTACAATGATGATGACAGGAATCAGCTGAAGGGCAATTAGGAAAAATTGCTGTTTGGTACATTTTCACAAAACAACAACAGCAACGCGCACAAAAGTTAGCAAATACATTAATTCAAGATGTCAGATATTTGGCAAAACGCTCAGTCCTAGTTTACAGAAAAGGCACTGGGACTACAAGCACCCAGGATCACACGGAAGTCCCAGATTTAGTCTACTAAGCCATACTGCCATACTCTGCCCAAAAGATCATCTTCTGACACCCCAAGTCAGGTATAAGCTGATAAGCTGGACCAACCTCACCATAAAAGAGCTGCATACAGTCCAAACATTTAACTTCTCAAGCCACCAGGAGATGACAAATTGCCTTCCTCTGGTTATTGAGAAAGGTTCAACTGCCTCCCCCCCACCTCCCAACTAAAACCAAACAAAAAATGCTCTCAGCAGTTGTTAGCAGCGTGACAGTCTATAAAGAAAGCAAGTTCATCCCTTCTTGGGCTAATGGAAAACAAGGCTCCAGAACACGAGACAAAACATAGGTAATGATAATAAATGGGAAAAGGAAGAGGAGAATTCTGAAAAAGGTCAAGAGAGTATCAGATAAGCTGTCATGAGAAGGAAGAGTTATTGTACTCATGAGCTACTTGTAACTTCGTTATCTGAGCCTCAGGTTTTTCCTTCCCTCAAGAGACAATTCCTGTGGTAAGCTCAGCAGATCCCACCCCCATACAGTCATTTTGTGCATTTTGGAAAACAACAGAGTTGGGTGCTCCAAATATCCCCACAGGAAAGGGTCAATTTCAGTATTCCTGAGCAGCCAAATATTAAGCCTATTCGTCAATATTTTGGTTTAAAAAAAAAATGGTTTGAAGGCTTTCCATCTCAAAAAGCTTTGATTCTGATATGATCAGAAACCCCAACTTTTACCTTGTTGCAAAGACTGGAAATTTACATCTTGCATTAAAAAAAAAAAGTTATTTGTGTGCAGGAATGACTGCCTAGTTAAAAAAACAAACACCAAAAAAACCCCAAAACCCACCACCCTCTGCCCTTCTACTTTCACACACCCCATGTTCAAGAGGCAGGCTCCTTGCTGGTATTTGAACTTAGTAAAAGGAAGCCACTTCCTCATTAAGACATACCCAACTATGGTAATAAAATGGAGAGCCAAAAGTAGTAACAGATTTATTATTACCACTGTGTGGAAATAAAATGGGGGGGGGGGGTTTTGGTTTTTTTTTTTTTCCTCTGTTACTCAATCTACTTAATTATCCATGCAAAGTAAAGTTATTCCTGGCAGCCACAGAGGCAAAACTAACTTCAATAATGCTGGGGGTGGAATGGTTGTTACACAGGAGAAGAAACTAAATAGTTCAGTAAATTAGCCCAAATAGATACACACTGGGATTGGCCTCTAGAGATTCAAAATACCAAATTCAATGCTTTTAGGCTTATCATACTTTTTATTTAATAGAGAAATGTCTGATCTGAGACTGCATCATATCCCAAAGACTCTACAAAGAGGTAATTTTTTCAGAGAGTGCCCTGAGGGTAACAGGAAAAATTACAGAAAGCTTCAAACCATTCAGCTCCCACAAGTATCCTTGCATTCTGGACTTTCACTTAAGCAACAAAGCACAACCAGCAAGGAATTTGTGGTGGTTACTGAATACTTGGATGGGTATTACAAAGCACAGCACTAAATGCTTCAATATCCCAACATTTTCCTGGAAAAGCATAGTCTGATTTCAGTGAGGGGAGCACCAGGCTGAGATTGCAGCATCTTCTTGATGTTACTGGCCTCAACACAGCTCAGCCTGAAACACCATGTACCCCCAGCTCCCAGGGCATTCCAGAGGCACTGTGTGTTCACTCTTAAGCTTATTTGTCCTAGAAAATGTCCCTACAGGCAGGTTTTACCTCAGGGGTGGGGAGTGAGGAACAAACCCAAAACATGTACCTATGACAATTGGAGTATGGAGAAATCAAGCCAGAGAGGGAAAAAAACCCCAAAGCTACAAAAAGCAAGAGCTGAAAGTGAAGAAAACCACAGAATTTATTCAAAGTATTTATTTCAACTGTCCACAGGCACAGTGATTGTCTAAACAATGAACAACGGGAACACGAACACTATGGGAAAAGAAACCCCCTCACATTTTTTCACTGCAGTAAAGTACAGACCACCAAGAACAGCTTGACTCAAATACCCAGCATCAGTTCCCACACGAGAATTGTTATTGTTGGCTTCAACACCCAAGTCCAACAAGAACAGTAAGAACATACATTCTGCTAATGTTTGAATAACCCTTGCCAACAAATTGATCCCACAGCAGCAAGGCTGTAGGAGATGGGTTAAAATAAGTAAATGAGAGAAAGTAAGTAAAGGGAAACGACATGCAGCACTCCTCTTTTAGCATAAAAGTGTTCAGTGGGACCTCTTTTTATTTCCCTTATTTAAAACAGATTGTTTCTCCCCCCCCTTTGGAAAGAAACAACCCAAAAGGGCATTAGTGAGCATCTGTAATTTACATGCAAGGGAGACACAACTGCCAGAGAAATACAGATTCCACAGATGCTAACCCAGAGGACAGCCCAAATTAAGCAAGTCTCTAAATAAGGAATGGGAGGCGCTTTCTGAAGAAAAGCAGCATTTTTCCAAAGTAGGCAATTACAGCTCTCAGCTTAACCCCAGTCCAGCAGACAACCTTCTACATTTACCTGGTTACTCTAAAATAAATCCATCACTTCCATAGTTTAAAAAGGATGAACAGATCATTGAGATAGGTAACAAACCCTAGTGTCTTCTGTATCTGAGTTTTGCTCTGTCAGAGACAGTATTTTGAAACGTCAAAGTGGGCTTCACTAGTAAACCTGAAAACCAAGCCCCTGTTAATCCACAGATTCATTGTGGCAAAGAGCGATCAAGGCTCCTGATACACAGGCTAACGGCCCGTTCAGAGCTGAGTTAACTGAACTGTACTGTTCCAAGGGCTTGAGCTCATATTTCTGCACAGCATGATATTGTATAACTGCTACCCCAGAACCAGCTTAGTTATCTCTTGCACAGCGGAGTTATAATCTACACCTCCAAACCAGTTTCATTGTCACTTCTCAAACTGCCAAGGGAGCAAATCTGCAGAAGATGAACAGAATTGTAATTTTATTCTTATGTGACCACTTCTTCTCTAGGAAATATAGCTTCTGTCTCCAGAAACAGGTCATATAGCATTGAGGACAACACTGACTTTTGACCATTCTTTTCAGGTACCTTCATTCTTTTCCTTCTCAAACACATTCACCTGTTTTGTATATTAGCTCATCAGAGATGCAGGCATGTACACATTGCTACAAATGCAAAGAAAAGAGAACAGAGTGAATAATTAAAAATACAGTAAATTTATAGTTGTTTTAAACTGCCATGCCCTAGTATAGCCTATTTCCTGAAGACATTTCATTCTTTCAATCTTTTAAGTCCTTTACAGACTCTTAATATTAAATGGAACTCTGTATCTTTAATTGTGATTTTCCATCTTGCACAAGTAAACCTTTTCCATAGTACAGTCTCTTTTTAAGTTATAAATAAAACACCCAAGTATTTTCTTTTTCCCACAGATGAGAACATTAAAACATTGACATTTTAATCTGTTCTATACAAGAGTAAGTTGTGTCAGCACACTGCTTCCAGCTACAACAACAGAAAAACCCAAGTTTAATTAAAGACAGAGTGGAGAAGCTGCATTGTGGTGTCTGAACCACAAAGATGCACGGCATAGTCTCTCGCTCACTCACCATTTTGGGCTCAGTTTCCTCTTTGGATAACTGCTTCGCAGACAAAAAATGATTGAAAAGAAAGGGGAGGGAAGAAAAGAAACAAATGTATATCCTCAGATAGGAAACACGAAAGATGAGACAATATACCTGAGACTTATATACATTAAAAATTGTACCCAGAAAATAGTAAATGCATAGCACAAACAACCCTATCACAAATGCATAGCAGAAGCCAATCACATCCACATCAACCCTGTCACTTCAATGCTAGGGCTTGCACTGATCCAAGCTTTAATGCTGTGAATTAAAACCCCTTTCCACTGAAAATTTCTTTCCCCCAGCAAGTTCCAGTTCTATTTTTAACAATGAAACCACAAAATTCTGTTTTTCTACTTCCAGGTAAGCAAGAAACACACTGTCTGCCAGGTAGTACCTAATGCTTCTAGCAGGAATCTTCCAGCTATTCATCAGCCCAGGCCCTTTCAAGGTACAGGATTGCTGCAACAGGGGCATGGTGGGTGCCCTGTCCTGTGATGGAGAACACCTGAAGGGAACAGAAGACTGCTCTACTACATCAGCAACTCCCTTCCTGCACTCCTGCCTATGAGCTAAAAGATGGAGCTTTGCAGATTTCAGGTTATTTCTACCAGCACTTCCTCAGCAGCACAGGCAGCAATGCTTCCAACACCATCCTGCCACCTGTGCTCACTGCTGCAAAGGAAGGCAATGTGTAAGGAGAGGGTGAGAGAACTGGGTCTGTTCAGCTTGAAAGAGATGAGGCTAAGGGGTAACCTAATTCCTGTCTGCAACTACCTAATGGGCAGTTAGAGAGAACTGCAAGACAGACTCCTCTTAGAGCTGCTTGGCAAAAGGACAAGAGGAAACAGAAGAACGTTACAGCCAATGAACTTTCAGCTACAGACAAGAAAAAAAAACACTCTTCAGTGAGTGTGGTCAGAGAGTGGAACAGGTTGCCTGGGGAGGTTGTACAATCTTCAGTTCTGGAGTTACTTCAAAACCAAGGGGGAGAAGGTCCTGAGCTGCCTAACATAACATGAGTAGCACTGCTTTGAGCAGGGGGTTGCACCAGGTGTCCTCCAAAATGACATTTCCACCAAAATTATTCTACAATCATATGACAGACCTGCTGCTCACACCCCTGCTACTACATGGAAAATGGGAGCAGGTAGACAACAAAAAAGTAACCCCCAATAACAAATTATGTATGACACTGCAGACCAAAAAAAATAAATAAATACACCTTTGACTCACATAGCCATGTGTGTTCAGACTGCACATGCTAATAGTTCCCAAATAGTTATGACAGCATCAGAATTCTTCATGAGAATGACTTCCTCACAGATGATAGCCTTGGGCACTTATATTTCCAAGTCCGGAACCTAACTTTTACATTTAGGTCTTAGAAGTAGTATAAAAATTAATGCAGAGTTGTTCTGCACCTGGCACCTCCCAGTAGCCATCAGTTGGATGAGAATTTCTTTCAAAACTGCAAATGCTGTCATCCTGCAGTTTTTCCTTGCTCAACAGGAAAGCCACAAATACTGAGCCATTTACTATGGTTTCATTACATTACCCAAACAGAGGTGCTGTGTCATATTATTTGTTTAATAATGCACGTGTCAAAGACACTGCAAACAGGAATATCAAGGGAGTAAGATACAAGTGTTTTCTGCACTAGAAGTGAGACTCATCACTTCTAATGAGTTCATTTTGTCAGTATTTCACATCCAAATTTCATCTCCAAGTATGTAGAAGTCTTAGTAATATGCCTCTCTTAAAAAACAACACCCATGTCATTTCATAACATTGTCACTCACTCGTTGGAGAAGAATGTTGCTAGTGTTTGATCCTGCTCTCTCAAAACTTCACTTCAGTTCCGAAGTAAAAGGACAACAGTTTAGGCTAGCCAATATCCCTAAGGTGGGAGATAAATCAAAGTGAATAAGAAGAGTTGTGTAAAAAGGAACAAAATGGAAAGTGGATAAGAAACTGAAAAATAAGTAGAGTAGGAAAAAAAAGTATAGTAACACTGTTCTTTACTATAAGGATCAGCAGCTACTAGCATTTGCAAAACTCCACACCAGCCTACTTCCAGTTAAATGAAGCTATGATTATCTAGTCTGAAAATAAAGCTGGAGTGTAATACGTATAACTCAAACTGTACTAGAAGTCACAGGCAAGTTACAATATATCTCCCCAAATTTGGAAGAAAAGCTTTTCAGCTGGCCAGCAGAATAAATGATGATATAGGTGAAGATGCAAAGGCGGGGGGGGAGAGGCGGGGGAATACCTATTCACCTCAAACTTTTATGGGTAGGTATGTAAAATTGTTTCCTGCCCCATCTTTCACACAGAATAGGAAAGATATTTATATCAAGGAAAATATATTCACATTCTTGACCAGTTTCTCAAAAAAACCCCAAAACCCAACAACAAACCACCCACCAACCAAAACACTCCTCACAAAAAACATACCCAGCTCTCATTAAACACTTAAAGAATAGCCAAATTTTCAAACTAACTCAGCATACTGGATGCATGTTGATTGCCAAGCTTCTCTGAAAATCTGGCCCAGTTACAGATCCCATGCTCTTGAAGATGCAGCCACATGCACTGCATTCCTGTTGGACATTACCACCTCTTCTGTTTGTACATGTACCAACTACCAAAAAAGGCACCTGTAGTATTGTACCTGATGAAAAGGAAGTATTAAATATCTGTTCGTGAGAGCATGGCAGTTGATTTATACACCTGCTTTCCTCAGCAGATGGGCATGTTTTACTGTATTTTCATTTTCAAGCATGTCAGTAATGTGTCAACTTTGCAATTTTTTCCTGTGCAAAAGCACCATGTTCTAAACTTGACATTTGTGAATGTAAATTATGAAGGAATTTCCAAGAGTGCTTTCTCCATCTACTTCTCAAAGAGGAAAAAAAAAAATCCTAAGTCAGTGAATCCAAGTAGAGACTTCAGAAGTCCTTTCAGACAATCAAAAGCAGGATTTTCCAACCAAGCAGCTGTAGTTCATTAGATCCGCCATGGACCGTGAAAGCCACTTGCCAATAGTGTCGAAAGACTATTACTCATTTCAATCTCTCTGAAGAGGACAGCTCTCTGACAAAGCATTAGTGAAAAACACAGAGTTTGGGGCTCTGACTGGAACAGCTAAGCATGCAGGCGGAAGTTCAATACTCAACACAAAGCTGAGCTGCGAAAGCAGATTGACGTCCCAGATTTTCACCTTCAGAGATCAGAGCTTCTGTCTAGATTACAAATGGAAAAAAATATTTTGGAAATAAAAATAAGCTGGCTATGTGGATGATAATCATACCATACAACCTGGCAGAAGCCTCTTTCTTAATAGCAAGTTTTCTACACCCCTTTGAGTCTTGCTAACCTGCAATTGACAGCAAGAAAAAAAAATAAATTCTGGGACTAGTCAAGTCAGCTAAGAATCTCTCAAAATCCACCAGTCAAGTTAATCAGAAATACTAAGATGTTGCCCCCAAATAAATACAGGATTAAGGCAAATGTAAGGAGGGAGTCTGAAAATTACTAATTTTGTTCCTTTCATGAATTAAATTTCTGCATAATGACAAAAATAAGGTCTTTTAACCATAATACATAACTGGATGGGCTTGGCCCACCTAAGCATTTGGCTAGCAGATGTTACAGTTGTGGGTATAGCATCAGAATTCAAATATATTGCCTTCCCCTTGAGTGGGTTGTAATAGTCTAACCCATTCTAATAATTGTTCTCTTCTGTGTTAACTTGCCTCTTCACTTTTAATGCCTATAGTAGCGCTCTGGACATTTTAATAACAGACTCCTCAGTTCCAGGCAATATTATGCTGTGGTCAGACATCACACAGCAAGTTACACATCTCTCACAGAAGACAAATATGCCTCATGTTGAGGCCTTTACTACCATATACCATAACCTATAAATATTCCAGTTGCCATCCCCAAGTACATCAGCTCTGGTATCCTGTATGCAATAGTGGCTAGGAAGAGTTGTCAGAAATCCAGCAGATGAACTAGAGAGATGATTTCTCCATTAGTGTCTGTTAATCAAACACACACCACCACCACCCAAGCCTCCAGATATTAGTATAAAATCTAAAGCAATGAAAAGGACTTAAAAGAAAGCATTCTCTCTTCATCCCTGAGAATCAATAATCCACTTTGTACAGTTCACTTGCATTCTATTTTTAAAACTGTTTTTACAGATCCAGAGAGAGACCAAGTAGTTTTCATTCCTAACATACACCTTACTTTAGAGAAGAATGATTGCACAAAGTTGTAAAAAAGCACGGTGTATATACCACAAATAGCACAAATTAAATTATATACTTAAATATTTTCTTAGTATTTCAGAAAAGTAGCAGATTATATTTTGCCAAGGAGACGTACTGCAACATATGCAATATTGTGCTCACAGTAGAGTTGGCTTTTCTATGTTTTGCTCTAACTGAAATATGTTCTATGAAAAGGACTCACAGCATAGCCACACAGCCAGTATTTTCACAGCCTAGATAAGCGTCAATGTCCTCCTTGCCTGGGCAAGTATTTTAGGAAAAACCTTTAAGTGTCTGATGTCACGTAAGCTACATTAAATGACCCTATGTACACTTTATTAAAAAGCCAAACTCTACAGTACAGAAACAAGTAGCAAACAGAATGATTGCTCTTATTGTATGACTGCATATCAAAGAGAATCCTTTCCAAGAGGGTACCAGAAAAAAGACATTCAATAGTGAATTTTATGAGAGAAGGATAAAAACCAGGTAGTTCAACAGATTCCTGAAATCCCAGTAGTGGTCAATAAATCGACTTCTGCTTCACATTATATGAAGAGGCTGTACTTAAGAAATCACTGTGTAAGCTGCCTCAATAACAGCACTCCTGCTATCAAGTTTACTTGCAATGATTCCAACAAAGAAATTAATTTCTTAGATGACAAGAAAAGGTTATCTAGAATGGGGAAAACACAGGAGACAAAAATTTCCACTAATAAAACAAATACCAGACTCTGAACTGAATTTGAAGCTATTTTTTTTTCCTCTGAAAGATTTGAAATCCCTATAGCCCAAACACTAGAGCTACAAAGAAAACATCCTACAAACTGCATTTCTAAAAATACAACAAAAGCATAACGAACTAGATCTTTTTTCAATATGTGATTCACTAAAGCATCCCCATGCTTACTATTCTTCAGGCAAGGCCCATAACAAGAAAATATACTGCAGTCAGAGTTCTAGACTTAAAAGCAAACCTTAGTTTGAGCTACTAGTTGATTTACTCCTTCTCAAAAACTTTATTACAATATAAGAACAACTCTGCAAGAGCTTTCCAGATTTCAGAATATGCCCTTTTCACAAGTATAAAGGTGTTTCTCATGACTTCAGCAAGTAATAAAACACATACCTTCCTAGTCTCATCTTACTGATTTTATTGATCTGTTTATTCCCAAGAGACATTCAACAGGTATCAATCACCCATCTTATTTTCCAGTTATCAATTTTCTTCATAAATATATATATTTATATAAATATATAAATGAAGAGACAGCATTTTACTCTGTGACACCCTTTATTCCTCTTACTATAATACACAGCCTTCAGGTATTGTTCTCAATTTATTCTCCTCATACTCATCTTATGCATATAAAGTAAGCAAAATTACATGTTTTATATACATGCCAACAGGAAGTCGACAAGACAACACAGAAGTTTGATTTTGAAAGTCATTATACAAAAAAGTGGATTACCTTCCTCTATTGTCCAAAGATCTACTACCACCAGTTCTCTTAAAGCAATTCAATCAGACATCTAAGAACTATATGATCTAGATATTGACATCAAACAATTAGCCTCTATGATAGATGGATTGATTATAATACTTTACTTGCATGATCAATTTCTATAGATTTGGTTTTAGCTGTAAAAGTTTGTTGAATTTCTATATTTCAGAGCTGCAAAGATTAGCATCAAACTATTGATCAATTATAAACCAAAGCAATGTAGGTCACCTAAAATAATAAAACAAAGAGATTCAGACTCTCAGCTTCTATCCCACCTTCATCTAGCCACAGATGCCAAAAACAGCGACAAGGTCTTCAAGGTCAAAATCAACCATTTAACGCTGTCGATCTGGCCTATTAAGCAGAGGACCTCTAGGAAACATCATACTGATAAAGGATTAATGCAAGCTGAAGTCCCACAGGAAGTCATGTGACTCTGCTAGGACATTTATAAATTAAGTGAGTAGCTTGAACTAGGTCAAATGGGAAAGAGTTAAGATCTAGGTTTCAATTTCTATGGTGATTAGAAGAAAAGAGCTTGTCTGAAGAGCTGTTTGGACCATTAATGCTCATTTTTAGTAGCCTTTGGAAAACATGGGGTATTTGAGAGAACAGAGAAAAACAATAACTATATATATATTTTAAATCTGGTGACTTCAGTAACTATAATCTTGTCTGTCTGACACTGATCTCAAAGTAACAGAATGGCCAATACAAGACTCTCACTAGAAAGAAATGGAGAGGGTAATACAGTATTAATGACATGAAATTTCAGGAAATATATTCTTAGACTAGCTTGATTTTTAATTATAACTTTATTGCTAATTAATAACATAGATATAGCAGATTTTTGTAAGGCAGTTGACTTGATGCAAAATGACATTTGATTAAGAAACTCAAAATCAACATGACACATCAAGTGGGCTACAGACTGATAGGCCTCAAAATGTAATTGCAGATGACACCAAACACTAAATAAATGTTTTCAGCTTATATCAATTAAATATCAACACAAAAGAGAATGGTTTCTTTTATCCCACCTTGAAGAGCTTGACCCTATGTTATTCACCAGTTTTGTCTATGCTCTGAAAAAAAGGCACAAGATGATTACTGAACAAATTTACAGATTAGAGTGATAAAAAACAAGGATCAGTGACAGAAAGCCATTTAGTTTGCCTGGTAAAGAAGAGTCAAGCAAAGATCATAGTTTTTAATATAGCTAAATGTAAGAAAACATGCCTAAGCCACACTTACAGGTTGGAAGCCTATCCTGAAAGCAGGTATTCTAAAAGGTCACTGTAGAAAAACATTTGTAGGGATCTTCAGTGAAATACTGTGGGTAAATAGGACTATGGAGATAATTTTGCTTTCAAATTTCCTCCAAAGCTAAAATTACACAAGTGAGGCTTAGTCTGAAAACAGCAGACAACAGCTGGTGGCAGAAAGGGCCACATGCTGTACAGAAGGCAAGAAGGACCTGGGAGGCTGGTGTAGGCAGTAATCAAAAGCATGAGTCTGATGGGCTCTCTGCCCTCTTTCCCTGTTTATCTGAAGACAAGCAAGTATATGGGGGAATGCTTACTCTGTGAGGTTCCCATTTCTTCTACTTTTCCCCATAGCATCTGGATGCAAATTGAAACCTCAGGAGAAAAACCAAAACAAAACACACAACAGGAAACACATAGTTAAAGAATATGCTATTTTGTGTGGGCTGGGGACTGACCTGAACCATAAAGGGAAAGAATATGGAATGACTGAGCTAAAGGCATGAATGCGTAGCTTCTCCTGAAGAAGGTGGCAGGACTTCAGAAATAAGCAATTAATCACCTAAGAAGCTACTGCCAGTAGCATATGCAGCATATTTTCCTTTTTAAACACAAAGACTACTAAAGTGCCAGTTGCTTCAGTCTTGGCCCAAGATGGGAAAATAAGCTGGAACCATTGGTGGGAAACTGTATGTTGCAGCATACAATAAACAAAAGACAAACCCTTGTATCCTTTCATACATTTCAAGTTACTCTTAGCACCTCTGAGTAAGTTTCTCAAGTTACCAAGCACACACCATGTCCAAACTCTCTGCCATGTGTCAGCCTTTGTTCTTGCTGGTATTAACCTTATTCCCACGCCATTATAACAAAACTCAGAATGGGGAAGAATACTTTGAAATTGCTTGAAATCAGCTTTAGCAAGTTACAGTTGAACTTCAATATAAACTCACATATTTAAAAAAAAAACACAAAAAAACCCCAACAAAACCCTCCCCTAGAAAACTACCAAAATTTTAATTGAAACAGAGATAAGGAAGTATTTGGGCTTCTCATGCCTTCCTTGAAGGTTAAATTGGACAAAACTCAAGCATCTGAAAGACAATTAGAAAGCAGTATGCTGGTACACATCTTAACTCTAATCATAGTTCTCCAAGTAACATTCTCATATGCCAAAAACATACACTCGAGCTCTCCTGCTTCTTCCTTTTGTACCTTGCCTTTGCAGATAATGCAGAGTATTAATATTTCCTTTCCCTGAAATAAAGTACAGCTTTTCAAGATACGAGATTAAGAGGAGCTACTTACATACGGTACAACATTTCACTTTCTTCAGCAATGAAATTCCACTACCAAGTTTCACAGCTTTTTTCATCTGATTTATAGAAATACCACATAATGCTATGATCTTACTCACCTGTTACAAAACCTACTTAGCAAGCACTCTTAGACCCCACCCAGCTGCTGACAATCCCAGGACAGGACATGAAGCATATCAAATACATCCAGAACATTGTCATCTTTGTTTTGATCATAAATATATAGAAAGGAGAGGAAGAAAAAACCCTCAGAAAAATCTTCCTAGGATCTCTTTATATCAAAAACCATCCCACCATGCTCTTTCAACTAATCCCACCATATTTATATAAAGTTGTATTTAGTACATAACACACATAAGGAGCATGACAAAGCTGAGGAGTTACACCCCTGCCTTGTGATTCCCAAACCAGGGCTTTAACACTTGTGTTTAAACCGGTCAGACGTTAATGAAGTCTGTTACAAATTCTGAGCAGGGGCCAGAGATGTGACCTCCATCAGCAGTCAGGCCCACCGACGGGATTCCTCAGGTTCCCACCTGACAGTAGCTGTCAGCAACAGTCACAGCTGAACCATGTTGAACAGTTTAGCTGTAATTCTAGCCACAATCAAGCCAGGTACAACACTACTTCAGCAGCTGTGATTAAACAATAGCTCTGATACAAGATCTTTTAATAACACTAAGGGGAGATTTCTGCTACAAGAAGTATTACCACAACAGGACCAACTAGACATCTCCAAAACAAGTTTCTCCCAACACAGTGAGCCTGCCCTTGAGCCAGGATCCAGCTACAATGAAGACGTTTGTGGTTTTCCTATCTGCCACCTGCCTCCCTCCAACATCGATATACAGCTTCAAAGTCCAGAGGGACACTCAAACAAAGCTGGAGGGACAGAAAGGAATCAATGGCAAAACAAAACCAAATAGCTTTCAAATGATTTTGGACTCTAAAAATGAGGAGTTCTTATTTTTAGACTGCATACAAGTAGCTCAAGGTGCTTTTTCTTTCGTCCCCATGACAGTAGTTAAGTGAATACACCTGCCTCACCTCACTCCCTTCTGATGGTAAACAGAAGGTCTTGCATTTAAGTTACAACATGGAATACTTCAGAGCAGCCCTGTGCCAAAATAGCACATTTCTGAGGGATGCAAAGGTATTCAATAAAAAGCTTTTAAAGGCATATTTTTAAACTTGCAGCAGGAAAGCTTTTCTGTGTCAAGACAGTAATTCTTTTAACAGCATTGATCAAAATGTCATTCTTTTATGAGTGTACAATACCTTTTAATGGCATACAACAAGCCATTAGGGTTATACACCTCCGTACAGCAGACAGCTTACTGGAAAATCGGGAACACTGGCCAAGATACAGTCACTAGTTTTTATGCTTCTAATAAGAGAGAGTTTCTTCCATTTTCCCCAGCTCTACTTCACCCTAATACCCACAAGTGAAGTGACCCAAAAATTAAGCCGAACTTCTCATCACTTCCACCAGAGTTATTTTCACTGTAACCCACATATTTTCCCCAACAAATACCTCTTATAAATACAATTAATACTCTGGTTTTCTAAAGTGGGATTATATCACCAAGGTCAGATCTGCGTCTTTGTTTTCCTCACTAGCGATCATACTTATCCCCAAATTACCATTGGCTGAGGAATCAAAGGTGGTTGAATTGCACATAATCGTTTTGATTTTCAGAAATGGGAGAAAACCCACCTGCCCTTTCCTAATACTGAGGCCTGGGACAGAATCTGTCTACAAATCATCCAATTCTTTTCAAGTGCTCCAACCCTTCAAAAAGGGTAAAAACACTGGTGATTGCATTTGCTCTGCTTGAATGAAAGGCAAGCATGGACTCTCTGGATGCATTCAGCAGCACTTTATAGCCTTATTTTAGTTACAAATACGAACAGGAAAGGGAATGATTTCTGTCAACCCACCTTCAAAGGTTTTCACGTTAAGGGTAGGAGAATATTTATGGGATTTATGGGATAACATCAATGTTAACTGAACAGTGGCAGCAGGAAAAGAACTTTATTTCACTCTCTGAAATACTTAGGAATAACATCAAGATCTTCTCAGCCACTTTTGAAAGTGTATCTAAGCCATGAGTATAAACAAATGAAAAAACAATTCCTGATTAAAACATAAGGCAAAAACGTAAATCAAAGAAAGGCAAACCGACTAGAAAGAGGAGACAGAAAAAATTTGAGGCTCTAAAAATCAAAACCTGGAGTGAAACCAATTACAATTTAAAAAGTTTAAGGCTCTACTTGTCTCTTACCTATGCAGTTCCATAACACAAAAGCAGCCGTTGTCCCTATGACTTCCAGTTATGAGATAGCTGCCATAAGTCTTCTTGGTCACAGCAGTCACATGTGGAAATTAAAAGTCAGAGTTAATACTTTTTTTCTTTTACACAATCTTTAAACGTACAAACTCAACTCAATCAAAACAATTTACAGAAGATGCCATTGTCTCAGACAGAATACCACAGAGCCAACTATGTTTATATCTGCCCTGCATTCATTATTAAACACGCAGTCAGATACAAAGAGCTCTCCCCAGAGAATGACCAGGTCACCCACAAAAAGCATGACTTTGCTAGATGGTTCAGTTGATAATTCAGACCAAAATCTAGTCAGAATGAGACATGACCCCCACACACCGATCATCAACCAAAGCACGGTGTGTTCAAATAACAAACACATCACACGCTGGTGAACGTTATTTTAAGAGCCAAGTTGCAAAATCTCAGGTAACATCTGAAGATGAGGACTGCCTGGGACTGCAGATCTGTGACACAGGGGTTCTGACACTCCAGTGACAGCCACATAAGAAGGGTAGCAAGGAGTAGCATGCAAGTGCCAGTAACAAAGCCTCTGCCCACTGTGCAGGCTCAGGCTCCTCTCAGTGTACTTACCAAGCCTGTCTAATCATTCACTTTGGGATTTCTTACCTAGTTCTAAGCCATGTAACTTATAAAAGTAAAATAAAGACTGGAATATTTTCTGGAAGGCAATATAACAGGAATATAAATGCTCTCTGAAGCAAGCTACACAAATTTCATAGTTAATATGGATTGATTTCTCACTATTACATACCAGAGAGTTCAGACTTGCTCCTTCATGGCTGTTGTAGTCAAGAAAGTAAATACAATTCAAGTACATGTTTGGGTTTTTTTTTTTAAAAAAAGATGATTTACTAGGTTATCTGATGTATATCAACTAAAAAAATTGCATTTTGCAATAGCAACGAATTTCTTGTTGACCTACACTAAATTCTGTGCAATAAGTACTGTGGCAGCATAGGAGAGCTGCTGTTACTGTCCCCAGGGTGCAAAGAATCAGACGGTGAAGTCACTCCCCCTGTGCCTGGGACCAGGAGCTGTGTTTTGACCTGGCACACAGAGTTTCAGGATGGAATGAACTTTTTGTTCTTGAACACGAGCATTTCTAAAATACAGTTGCATTGTAGTTTCCATTTAGAAACAAAAACAGTTCGTGTTCAACAGCATCCTGATCTACCCAATGCCAAAGATACACATCTTCTCATTTCAATTCAGTTAAACACAACCAGTAGGGTTAGAAGCACTTTCTGGGCACAAGGAATGTGGCTATAAGTTAGTGAATTGCACATTTAGTTTCTTGAGTAATAAGTGCAATCTTTTTCTAGAGCTTGATTCAGTGAAAGCAACTCCCTACTTCTATATTTCTTCAGTGATGTAAAAATAAACTAAGGTCTTGAATTAAGGAGGTCAAATAGGACCAACATAAACAGGAACCCATCTCATTTAGCACTTCAGCTTTTAACAGCCTGGTGTTTCAGTTTAAATCTCCATCCCTGAAGGCTTTTAATAACAGGTTTGGCATACATTTCTTAAGAAGCTACATAGATACATTTGATCCCACTTTTCAGCAAGGAAACAGACCAGATTGTGGTTCCTACTACCTTGGCAGCACAGCCTGCCTAGAGAGAGCTTAGCACCAAGCTGCTAAAACCAGTTACCACTGCAATGATAACTATAGCGGCTCACTGACCTTTGTCTCTGTCAGCCCTCTGCCAGAGGTCCTGGTGGCCAAACCACTCTTTCCTACAAATAGTTCAGGAAACTTCTTGGCTAGGTGGAATCCTCCCAAGCATTAACCTGTTGCACAATTTGGCAAGTGCTAGATTTTTCCAAGCCCCTGGCAGTGCAGAGTCTCTCTTCCTTGCCGAGGCACTCTGCAATGGCGTAACTGCCATCATCTTTCCCAGAATGGCAACAGAGAAGTCTGAAGGAACAGCACGGCCTGCCCAGGCTGGGATAGAGTGGAACTCGTCCGTGCAGCAAGAACTCGGGAAAGGAACTCTGCCTCCCTCCAGCCTCCCCAGAAGAGGAGGAAGGCAAGAGGACAGCATTAGACAGAGCGGGGAGCTCGTCCATCAGCTCTTACCTGGACTGCATGAGGGGAGCACAGCATGCTCACTGCCCCCTCAGCGGCGGGGCCCGGCCACCACAGACCCTCTCCAAGACGCGCGCGGCCCCGCCTGCCCAGAGGGCCGTCCCGGGCCCCCAGCGCGGCCGAAGTCGCCGTCGTCAGGGGTAGGGGTGGAGGTGGCCGGTGGCTGGAAGCGGGGGCCCGGGACCCCGACCCCGGCCCCTCACCTAACGGCCCACACGCCCTGCCGTTCGAACGAGACCGCCAACCCTTCCTCCCGCCCCGCGCCATATTGGCGGCACCCCCGTCCAATCCTGAGGAAGGAGAGACAAAGCCCCGCCCCGAGGCGCCCTCTAGCCAATCAACACTCGCCAAGGGTGGAGACGGTGCTGCCTGGGTGAACACCTTCCCGCCTTCCCGCGCGGAAGGCCTCACCAGCCCGCTGGGCCCCAGAGGCGTTGATTAACGTAAATATTGCCCAACAGGAGCTCAGCTTCCCCCCGTCCGTGTCGACGATTGGACAGCAGAGAAAGGGGCGGGACTTCAACATCGGTGGAGGCGGACGAGCGTCGGGTTGCCATGGGGACGGGCAGCGCGGCCCGGCCCGGCCCCAGCGGGCCCCGGTCCCGGCACCGGCCCCCGCACCGGCCTCCGCACCGGCCCCCGCACCGGCCCGCTCTGGGTTCAGCACCTCCAGATCTGGCGAGCAACGCAGCGCGCCGGCTGCTTCCCCTGAAGGCCAGCGACGGTGCTGCGAGCCCCTGCCCGCTTCTCGGTAGGGCGGGAGGCGGCCAGCCAGGTCCCTTCCCCGCTTTGGAAACGGCCTTAAGTTTTTCGGAATCTTTCTAAATGGTGTCCTGTTGTCTGGGGGGAAAGAGGTAAAAGCTGCCTGCGGCCCTGCGAAATGGCTGAAGCAAGCAACTCTTCAAGTCACTGCTCTCA
Organism: Haliaeetus albicilla; assembly: GCF_947461875.1. Classification (NCBI taxonomy): domain Eukaryota; kingdom Metazoa; phylum Chordata; class Aves; order Accipitriformes; family Accipitridae; genus Haliaeetus; species Haliaeetus albicilla. The sequence goes on from NC_091492.1 coordinate 369,994, forward strand.
CCTTGGAACCCCAAAGAAGAGATGATGCCAAAACTGTCCCAAGCTCTGCATCGCTGCGATCAAGAACGCAATTCTTCCTAAAGAGAGCCACAGGCCCCACTAGCCTGTTCCAGGCTACTGCTCTACCTGCCTCCTGTCTTGTCCCGATATTAAGAAAAAAGCAGGTTTCCCCCCTGCCCCCCGGGAGCTTACCTTGGCCAGACACTGAAGCAAGAAGACTGAAGATCTAGGTAGCATGCAAAAGAAACACACAGCTGAATATCGACAACTCGAGAGCTGTCTGTCTGGACAGCAGCAAGGCTTGTGTCCTCCTCTGTCATGTAGAGAAGCCACAGAGAGAAAACACAGTGGTTTTGGTGACTCAGGTCAGATAAGTAACTGTCCTTCACTGTCCCACGGCCGTGGCTTTCCTCAGTGCAGCTGCTGGAAAGCAGCCCTCCTAGGTCCTGCATCAAATCGCCTCACAAGCATTCATGTCACAAGCTATAAAACAAGCCAGAGCTATCAAGGCAGACACCTGATTTATGTCTATTACAAGCAGTTGAAGGAGTTACTGCTGCCTCTAAGCCATACACAGATCTAATTCTAGATAGGGGAAAGCATCCAAATCCAGGAGATGCTGAAGTTGGCTTGGTCTCCCTTGTAAGAAAAGCAGCCAGTTTCAGCAATGGTGGATGAAAAAGATGGCATTAGCACAGGTGAAGTATAAGCCAAGCTTTGGAGCTGGGAAACCTGCATCATTCAGGCATTTGTTCATGAGAACACATAGAAAACCCAATTGCTGTAGGCAAAGAAGAAAAAAAAAAATTACAGACAAATGCTAAATCACAGGAAGCAAGGAACTGCAAGGCTGTCCCAACACTCTTGATAGAGAAGCAGGGAATGAATCAAGCTTACTGAAATCCTAAAGGCATAAATATTGACAACGGAGCTGCAGTTCCTTCCAGCCATAGCTCCTTGTTAGCAGGATGAAGTTTTCCTTGTCCAGGGGACTGCTCACAATGATGGAACTGGGAAAATAAGTGAGACAAAAGCACTGGGCTGTGATCTTAGTAAAGAAAAATAGCAATGGAAATTCACTTCCTTTTCCTTCTTTGGAACTGATGTATGACCACAAAGCAAGAGAATGCTTGGAACTTTGTCTTCTGTTTCAAGAGGAATGAAGAAAACCAAATATTTTTGTAATAAAAATTTAATATAGTTCTTTTGGACTGCATAATCAAAGCAGCTTTATAAGCTATGTGCGCATGCATAGTAATCCTTCACTAATCCTACTAGCCTCAGGCATACAAGATGCTTATGAAATAACAAGGCAGTTCCTACTACAGAAGAAACTTCTGATTTTTTTTTTGTCTAGCTCATCATAAGGCCAAGCAAAAGACCCAAGTTCAATGGACCATCATGTGAAAAATATAAAGGAGCTCAAATGTAAAATATTCCAGTACCCAAGTATATTGATCAAATACAAGATGGCATGAATGGGGTGACATTGTGGTATGGTATTGAGAATGAAAGTCCAGTTCCCAATTCTTTTTCTGGAATAGAGTATCATTTTAATGTGTGAAATCCAGTGAGACAGCAAGAAAGCAAGAGTACTGTGGGGTTTAGAGCATAATTATGGCCACTGCTGGGCCCTGGTCATTACAATCATATTTCATAATAATTTCCACTACAACTCTTTTCCCCATCACTCATAACTTTCTAACGATTTTCTAACCAGAAACTTTCCTATCTTGAAAAATATATTTAGAACTTTTTTCTCTTAATATTCCTTCAGCTGAAATGTACAAGGGTCAAAAATTTGAAATTAGGTACAGCGGCGATACACACTGAAAAGCAAAACATGACTTTACGTAATTTGGCTTTGATTCACCATTCATGAGTGTATGAAATTCAGACTGTTTTTACTAAGCTGATTAAGACAGTCAGGGACATCTGCTGCTAGTTGATGTAGCAATGCTTCAGTCAGGGAAGATCCTTTTCTTTCTCCTTCAAGGACACATTAATTCAACCAAGTCTGCAGAAATGCACCATGGGTGTGCCCTGTTCTATTGTCAAACTAGCGCCTGATGTCGAACCTTTGGTGTCCAAGCCGGAGTGTAAGGAAACCCGCCAGAGGCCAACTCCTAGTTTATTTTATTGCAACTAATAGACTAAGACCCATCATAGTTTGGAATCAAGCCAAGGCCTGAAACTGAAATTGCTTCCTAGTAAGTGATTTGCTCCAGTCAATGAATCGAGAGAAGACTTCCATTCTCATCCTCCTAGACCTACAGTCTTGGCAATGTTAATAAAATAGACCCTGACCAAGGAGAGGTGGCAGGATGCCAGGACAATGCATCAAAACTATCTTTCCTGGAGAGAATCATCCAACAGGTTGTCAACAGGAGTTGCACCTTCACCAGCCTGCCAGGCACTCTTCTGGAAGAGTCCTGCAATAACCGCAGCAAACGGCCAAATGAACTTGTGAGCTAGCAATACAAATCCATGTGCCAGCAATAATCAGATGACACACAATGCTGGCTATTTGCCATGAAGCACATGACTCCCCTGCCACAATGTCCCCTCACGGAGGCATAACGAGCTTGCAGGTGTAGAGACCAGCTGGTCTGACCTAAAGCAGGGCAGAGCTGGTGCTGACAGGCTATGAAAAGTACACCAAGACATGTCCATCACCACTGTGTCCCCCAGGTTGGAGGCAGAACCCTCTTTGGACAGTCCCAGGGCTGTACCTGAGGTGTGTGCTGGGAACACTCGTTAAGAGTGAGCTCTCCAACAGCAGCTCGAGCAGCAAAGCTCCCCCCTGGTCCTGGTGCCAAAGGAGCCTCATCCACTACTACATGATTGAGCCCAGATGCAAAGCTTAGCAGCCACAGTGGCACCTATGGCCAGGACAGCAGGGAGGTGAGGACAGGGAGCTTCCCATGAGTGCTGGAGGGGTTGGAGAGAAAACCCTGGCAGCTGCTCAGCTGCCTGCCAGGCTTGTTTCTCTCTTGCGCATACTCCACATGACTCACTTCTCTCCCCGCTAAAGGGTGCTGGTTACACGAACTCACACGTGTTCTTAATCCAGTTGTGAGATGGTGCCTGGCTGTGCTAGTGCTGAGCAGTCTCTTAAGAGATTACTGGTGGAGCCTGTTTGTGCCATGTGTGCTCACAGCTGGACAGCTTCACACAGGGACCCTGCAGCACTGCAAGGTGTGTGAGGGAGCTTGTCTCGCGTGGTGGCCAAAAGAGCTGTGAATCTGCAGGCTGGCAGTGTGTGCACAGGCAGAGGCGAATGAGCGCTTGACTCATTTATGCAGGACAGGAAGGTTTGGCAGAGCTTAAGCCAGCTCAGGAAGGACCATGCTTTGAGCACTTCTCCCCCTGCCCCATCTGTAGTGCTCCAGAATCTTATTGTTTTTCATTTTGAACAAAATCCTCTCAAGCTCCATTAGAAAATACTCAATTACAAAAATACCAGGGTTGTACAGTTAAACACTCAAGAAAAGCTATGAAGTCAAGGCTGTACACACAGCCCTTAACTCTGCCCCTTGCATGTCTGCATCTTTACAATGCAAGCTATTCCTCAGCTCACACAATAGTTTGTAGTCTTTTCAATCCTTTCTACAACCTTGTTCATATGACACCTTGTAGCACTCTCTACCATGCAATGTAGCCCAGACAAAGAGTCCATTAAAGTAATTTATGTGAAAATTTTGCAGTAAATCACAATTAGACAATATACAACTGGTGAAGTAAAAGAACAGACTAATAGTGAGGCTAGGCTACTACATTCAGGACTACCATGTTAACCACTTTAATGCCAACAACAGCAGCCCTTATGTTTCAGTGGTACCACTCTCTGAAAGTAAAGAAAAGGAAAAAAAAAGAAAAAGGTAAAAGAAACACCCACCCCACCACCCACACCCCCTTAATAACATTAAGTGCTTTGTTTCTGAAAACATACTAGTACTTTATATCAGTGCATGGAGGTGTTTTTTTTTTTTTTTTTTTCCAGGTGTGACTGTGGCTTGCATTCTGGTGGCATGTAAGGCCCCTGTCATGGGTCAGGATTCCATTGCATTACACAGGTGCCAGCATGCAGAGAGGTTGCTGCCCAGGGCAGTGAGCCCTCATGCTGCAAGCCAAGTGGGATGCCAGCTGTGAAACATGGCTAAAGCAAAGGAAACTCATAGGAGCGGTAGCCACCAAGGCTGCAAGGCCCCACGAAGATGGTGTGAATTCAGAGCATGTATTTATAATGACTTTTAAAAGTCTTAAATGTTTTCTTAAGAATACATTGATTATACAGCTAAAGTGATACTTTGACTTGATTAGGCAGTGTAATCAATTTCCCATGACTGGAGTGGTTGCTCTGTGTCAACTGAGCTGGGGTAACCACATGCACAGCCTGAACCTCTGGCAAGACAAAGGTGTTTCTACTGAGCCCCCGGCAAAGATGGCTGCAGCACATTTCCCTGTGACCGTCTACACAGAGGGTTACCATGGATTAGTTAACAAGCATTATTTCAACACAATAATCCCCACTGAATCAATACTCCCTCACAAGCCATGGCTCTGAGATGCCTCAGCCCTCTGGCCAGCCCCTTCTCTAGAGAGAACGCCCCAGCCAGCCCCTCTGCTCCAGCTGAGATTTGTCTAGCTTGGATCAGAGGGAAAAAATTAGTCTGAGGCCATAAAAAGTTACAAAGACACTGGACCTAGAGAGGAAAGTCCTCCCCAGTGAATGTCTCTGGAGTACGCCCTTTGGCACTGCTGATGGGCCAGGGCTGCTGGAGCTCCCCTGTTGTGCTGGCCCAGGTCAATGGGGAGTGGTGGGATACCACGTGTTAGCGGGATGAGGAGCGGTGAGATACCACGTGCTAGTGGGCATCATGCAAGAAGCAACAGCGCAAAAAAGAGCACCATGGCCCACACGGAGGATGTGCGCAGATGGAGAGGACCGGGTCTATGCATGGCCAGCCCCAGGCAGGTGGGAGCTGGGTGCTGCAGAGCACCCACAGCCAGGCACGTGGGGCCAGGGCTGGCCACACTTGCTCCCTGGGTGGGGAGGCCCCTCAGAGCCTCCCACAGCCCTGGCAGAGGGGGCACAGCCACAGCCCGTGCGGAAAAGCCGGGGTCACTGCCTGCACTGCCTATTTAAACTGGGATTTCCAAGGGGAAGTGGCTGGATCTGCAAATAGCCCCACAGATAAAGCCTATTTAAAAACTGGAGTGCTTATGCCAATACCGTGCTTTTGTTGCCAGTGGGACACTGCAGAGCTTGATGTGCTGGGTGCTCGGGACAGGCAGCCCAGCCCACACACCGTCCAGAAGGAGCAAGGTCCTGGACCTCTGCCAGACCCATGGGAGTTTGATTACACTTCGGGGCCAAAGCACGGCACTTTCGTCGTTGTCTCTGACGTAACCCAAATTCCTTAAAATGCGTGTCTCTGGAGCTCAGCTCACTTGGCTTTGGCCCACAGCAATCACATCTCTGCACTGCAGGTTTAGTGGATTCTTCTTTCTCAGCCAAGCAGAGACCCCGCTGTATCACTCCAAGGTACCTGGAGCAGCAGTGCGGATGGGGAAGCGCTCTGGCTGCAGCCATTTCAACACACACTGAGCCGTCCCTCCCCACGAGAGGCCCCAGCAAAGGACGGTTCTGCAGGGCCCTCATGCAAGCACGGGGAGGGCAGCTCTGGTAACTTCCAAATTCTGTGAATTGTACGCGAGACCACTGCTCTATGCTGCTTCACTCTTTCTCACAGGTCCACTTCTGCCATGCCACCTACAGTGAACCAGCTCAATTCTTATTTTGAAGGACTCCACACCATTTTCTTCTTCTAGCCACTTACCTGTTTGTCCTCACCTGAACTCTCAGCTTTCCAGAGCACCCAAAAAGCCCCTGGACCTTTGCAAGCACCTTCATAAGGGATGGAGAAATGCTGCCGCCTTCCCCAGCTGGCTCCCACAGCAGCACTACAGCTCTTCTACCAAGATCCAGTCTGACAGCCCCAAACTCACCACCCAGTGTCAGCTATGCTATCAGGTCTGGCCATGATCACAGGTGGGTGCTTGGGGCCAGCTCTCAACTGATGTAAATCAGAGCAACTCCATCCCCTTCAGTACTCCTGCATTTGGAGTGAGATTAAAAGTTGTAAAGTCAAGTATTAAAATATTAAAATGATTTTTTCATTTTCCTTCTGCTTCCTGGGGAGCAGTGGCATGTAGAAGAAAGTTTGCTGTGATTCCCATGAGGTGTGAGACAGTAACACTAGAGAAGATGAGATACAGCCCTGTGATTCCCTGGAATATCTGCTAAACCTCAGGACAGTTTGTGTATGTTTGAGCCCCTCCTCTACAAAGAAAAGATAAACAGAATGAAAGACAGCAATGAAGCAAGCAGCAGCTCTGAATAGTAACTGGTCTCAGAGTTAATCCAGAACCTGGTAAATAAAGCTGCAGACAGTTAATAAATTAGATGAATAAAGCCTAGAAATAATATTTTACAGTAGGATTAGTTCATCTAGAGGGTACCTGGTGAACTCATAGGAAGTATGGGGAGAGAGGTAAAGAAGACACTAAATTACCTTCAGCTCTTTAAATTATTTCTGCAGATCCTATTACAGGAGAGAAAGGAGAAATGGCTGCAGAACAAATCATATGAATTCCTGTATCCAGCGGTCTGACAGTCCCTTTAAAAAAAAAAGAGAGAGAGAGAAAACGCATGTGTCTGGTGGAAGCAATAAAAGACGCATTTGTCCCCCATTCATCACCATGTCATCTTTGGATGCATGCAGATATTGCTTAGCAGGGCTGGGGGTAGGTGGGAATTAACACAGCCCCTGACTCTGGAGCATTTGCCCCGGTGCTCCCCTGCCAGCTCTTTTTAGGGGGCCCTCGTCAGCCCTGCCTCTCCCCCAGGCCTTGCGGGGTGGACAGGACAGTGCCTGGGGGGAACAGGCACAAACCAAGGCATGTTCTTGCATGGTCTCTGTGGTCCTGAATCCAGGCACCAAAACTACCCTGTTTGGGCACAAAAAACTGCAAGTCCCAAGCTACAGCATCCCCTAATTGTCTCATCTGAATGAGCAGCCGTCGCAGAGGGCAGCTCAGGTAGGCACACTCTGGCACCAGAAGTGCCATATGTAAACTAACACAGGTAACAAAGAAGAGGAGGAAGTAAAGGTTTCACATAACGTGCTCAGAACTAATTGCTTCAGCAAATGGAGGAGAGTTTGGCAACTGTCTTCCTGCTTCTCATCACCGACATTTTGACTGGCAGGTCTGAGCACCACTCTGCCTGTCCAGGCCCATGACGGAGTGGCTGGCAGTGCCTGCCTGCAGTGTGGATGGAGATAGCGTGCAATTAATTGCATGTAACTCTGGGCTGAGGGTGTTTGAAAACTGAATGTGTTCTCGGGAGTCAGTAGTTTTTACCTGGGCTTAGGCACAGAATGAGCACTCCTTGACCTGCAGCCAGCCTGATTCAACCGCACTGAGCACTGAGACTGGCCTATAATTACAGCCAGTGTGTTAGCCCCAAAGTATGAAAGATGACAATGCACATGACTAAAATGTTAGCTAATACACTACTACTCTGACACAGAAGCATGCGATAACTGCATTTTAATCCTGAAATATCAGACATGAAGACTCAGCCACTCTGGCTTCAAAGCTGCCTGCATCAGCTACCACTCCTCTGGCTGCCTGCCGGACACTGCTCTCCTGTGGAAAGCCGTGGCCGTGGGCTTGGGGGGTGCAAAGAGATTGCGACAACTTTCAGAAAAAGGAACAGCTCTGTTGCACCTTTTCTTCAAGTCCCTGCATTTCCAGTCAAGATCTGTGCAAATTCCCAGATGCTGCTAGCGCCTCATGGTAAATTTTTTTATGAGAGCAATTTACAGCACCTCGGAATTTTATTATTTCTCAATGTCATGTCCTGCTTCACGGGACATTGATGCTCCTGCATTGTTCCTACTGTGATCTCTTAGGTCCTCAGCAGTTTAACTGTATGTCCAGTGCAATAGACAAAGTGATCCACCTTCACCTGCATCTCTCACACACACTCACACAGTTGCCTTTGGAAAATAATTACAGCACGGAAGACGATCCTGTTAGATTAAGACAAATTAAGAATCTAATATATAGGTTTGCTGTCAGGTTCTCAGGGTCAGGGGTCGATACAGTATATTGCTATGAGGCTATAGGTTACCCTTGCCCCAATATTTTATCATAATAAACCGAATGGGGACGAAACACCCAGCAGTAGCCCATAAATCTATTAGCAGTGAACTGTCAATGTCCCATATACCAGGGTAATTTGTTAATTCAGAGCTGGGTCTCTTTTTTCACTAGACCTTGTAAACTCCTTTCTGAAACATCAATAAACCATCTGCTTTGACTTGTTAATCAAACGACTTTATTCAGTCCAAAGCAATTTTTTCCTAATAAAAACAGAGTATTTATCTCCATGGCTATAAAAGAGGATTGTTTTCAACTGTTCACTTATAGTTAAGAAGCACATTTAGTTTGGATTGATTTCCAATGCTTCGGTCATATCTTGTCACTTCCCATTTCTTACACACAGCATCTCAGTTTAGCTCCTTAGCAGGGAAAGCACAACCTGACCCAGTGCTGGGAGTGGCACTGGGGGAGCAGCAGCCAGCAGCAAAAAAGGTCATGGAAATCAAATTTTAAAGAGCTAAACACATCACCTCTGGCTCAGGCTGCTCCCAGCTTTCTCCCAGTCTCTAAGCCTGCTTCCCTGCAGCTGCATCCCTCTGGTCTGTCTGGGCAGTGACGTTCCCACCTCCTCCCCAGCCGGCCCAGGATTTTACTTGGGACAGCCTCCCCAGGCCACCCCTGTTCCCTCGCTGCCAGTCTTGCCAATGCTCTCCCAGCAAAACTGGGGCACAAGCCCCTCCAGCCGCATCTGTCTGCAGCAGCTGACGGAGAGTGGTGCTGGACGAGGGCGGGATGCTGGGGGCTGTAGTGGGCTCTGCGAGCCCACTGCCCCGGCAGCAGCTCCAGGAGCGCTGGCTGCCCTGCTCGGCCAGAGGCAGCAGGCATGGTGGCACGCTGCCCTTCCTTCCCCCTCTCAAAAGCACGGGCGTGGGGGTAGGGGAAATCCATTAGGACACTATTACTGAAGCATGCAATTCCCTGGTGCAGCGCAGAGGGGGAGATGACGGGCAGAGGACCTGGGGGATGCATTAGAGAAGGAAAGCATGTTTTTAGTCTGGCCGGTTGTTTTCTTTTCTCCAGCGGTATGTCACATCTGCGGCAGGAGTTGATGAGTTCAAGCAGCCCTCTGGCACCCCACAGCACAGCCCACGCAGCAAGACAGGGGCCAACGCCAGCCCAGCCCCGAGCCCTTCCCCTGCCGCAGGACAGTGCTGCTTCCCAAGCCCTCCCGGACACCAGCACAGCACGGGCCGGCCTCTGCTGTGCCCACGGGACTCAGGGAGCCATTTGCAGCAACGCCTCGGGTCCGCCTCGGCTCAGGTGGAAGGTGTTTCACAGGCCGGTGGCCTCAACATGCAGGCTGTAGCCAGGATCCTCCCAGGGCATCCCTGGGCTCGCGCCTGGGGTGTGGGACAGGCAGGAAGGGCAGCCTCGTGCCCCGTCATGCCCCGTCGTGCCCCGTCGTGCACCGTCGTGCCCCTGTGGCATCATGAGCTGTGGACAGCAGGGGGCTGTGCCGGGGACACGGGTGTTTCTGGCAACACCCAACACTCAGGCACATGGCGGGGGGTTGTCCCCAGACCGCCAAAGCGTGTCAGGCCGGTACATGCGCCCACCCGTGCAGAGACACCGTGTCCGTAGGGAGCCGCATGCAGCCCTCGCGGCACTGCCGCCGTGAACCCAGCTCTTCTCAGCGGCGGCTTCGAGGAACCAGCGGGAAACCCGTTCCCCGACCTGGTCTGATCCTAACCAGATCCTGCCCTTGTCAAGTACCTTCCGCTGCAGACTGAGGAATCCCAGATCTTCTGCATGAAGCCTCCCTAACAAATGCCTTTTCCCAAACACAAAAGGCAGTTTCTGCGAGCGCGAGACCGGAGCGGTAGTTCCCCAGCTGGGTGCAAACCCTCCCGCCCGCCGGTCGCAGCCTCACCTCCTCCCACCGGTGTGCTGCGCCGCGCCGGGCAGCGCAGCGCCCGGCACCCCCAGCTCAGCGGCCTGCACGCGCTGCACCGCGCGGCGAGGACGCCTGTGGGACCCTCTTGTCTGGCGTTCCCCAGGTGTCCTCGCCCACTGCTGGTGCTGCACCGACGCTCGGCCGAGGGAGCTGCGGTGGGCCAGCTGCGGCTCTGACCTGCTAAGGGACATGCGGCCAGCGTCACCTGCGTGCCACTCGCCACACAGTGCCGCAGCCCGTGCTGCAAAAGGCACTGTTGAGGCACGCGTCACCAAACGCCTGAGGGGCGTCCCCGTGGTGCCAGGGCCACCGTGGTCTGATGGAGGCTCAGGCGCCGGCACGGCCATCCCGCAGCCTGGGTGAGCCTGGGGACCACGGAGGCCACAGTCCCCGCAGCGCCAGGGGGAGCGTGCCCAGGGCCACCGGCCAGCACCGGCACCCGCCAGCGGCGCAGGAGGGGCAGTGGGGCGAGGGACGCAGCCCTGCCGCTCTTCGTTCCCCATCGCCACGTGGCACTAGAGGAAGGGGACAGCGCGGCCTCGGCCCCACGCCGAGTTACCGCACGCCTTCGAGGGTGGCGGCTGCTGAAGGGTCTCTGCGGAGCATCCCCCAGCGCCGGCGGCCTCCCCGCAGCTGCGCCCTGCCTGCCGCCCCGCAGGATGAGGCTCACCCATGTCCCACTGGCGGCAGGACCCAGGGTGGGGTGGCTGGACCCCCCACCCCGGCGGGGCCGGCCGCGTGTGCTGGGCGAGCTGGGGTCCCCGCATCCGCGCTGCGCTCTCCCTGGGATGTGCAAATCAGGAGCCCCCCAGCCCCGTCCAGAGCACCCCGTGGGGGGGAAGGGGCAGAGAAACAAAGTCATTTATATAATGTGTCTCCCTGCTGAGCCCCTAATGGCTGGCGCTTTTGTTCTGCAGTGGCTGGCTGGCTGTGATGGGCAGGAAGCCGCAGTCTCCCTTTGTTCCACGGCCTTATTCAGCAATTTAGATCCATCATAAAAATCAAATATGCATGTTGCAATCGCCTTGCGTACAACAGCTTCAATTTTCGCCTTTCTTTAATTTGAACTCCGCAGGAGAAAAAAGGCAGGTCCAGGGAGCAAGGGGCAGCAGGAGAAGCGCTTTGTGTTTTTGTTCAGCGGGCTGTGAAAATAGGGAGTAATGAAAATACAGAATTTTTATCTTTGCCTCATTATTTCAAAAAAAAAAAAAAAGGGGGGACAGAAATCTTTAATAAAGCCTCCCTAGTAGAAGGATAGCCTGTGCGGGGAGCAGCCTTCATGTCCCCCCATCCTGGGGATGACAGGCTCAGCGGGGCTGGGGGGACGAGGGACGGCCCTGAGGGCTGCGGCACTGTGGCAGGGGCTGGTGACAAAGCTGGCAGCTGCCTGCTGCCACGACGCACGCGGCTGATTTGACGCACCATGGTGCTCTGCTCGCAGACACGTTTTATCCTTCCAGAATGTCAAGGTGCTCTTCTGTTGCAGAAAGCAAACATATATCCTGAAATATTTTGCCAGCACCTCCCTGCACCGCTTCCGCAGGGGCCGATGAGTGCGGCTCCATCGCGCTGGCAGGGGTGGTGGTGCACCGAGCTGCTCTCCCAACCTGTCCTGCGGAGGTGCAGAGGCATCGCTGCAGCAGATGTGCCGGGGCTGCTTTGCCTCTGCTCACCCCACACCCTCCCCATGGCCCCACAGGGCAAGGGGGCAACTGTGGAGGGACAGAGCCACTGATGCTGAGTGTACGGAGACAGATCCTGGGCTTCGGAGCGCACTGGCGGGCAGAATGTGGGCATGGAACATTTTCACCTTGCGTCCCCCCTTCTGTGAGGAGGGGACACGCTTTCTCAGGAGCAGAGCACTGAGATCTGCTTTAACTTGCATGGTCCGGGTGGGAAGGCTGCTGATGGGATCCAGGGGAACCTGCTGGGTTTGTGCCAGGGACCTTTCTGCGCCATCGCAGCTGTGGGAAAACTCGCGGCACAACATGGGGCCAGACTGCTGTGGGACACTGTTCACCGTGCCACTGGAAATCAGGAGGAGCCCAAAGAAGCAGAGTGAGCCGGGGAGGCAGCCAGCACAGTGGAGGGATGTGTGGGTCCCCAGCAAGGCTGGGCTGTGATATTTGTGCCATCCAGCCTCATGCACAGCCGTGGTCCCGCACTTGCAGGGTCAGCGTGCCCCCGTCCAGCACGGCAGGTCCCGAACCAGCTGCGATGGAGCTGTGCCCCTGGGAGCACCACAGCAGGACACGGGCAGGCAGGGCTCACCAGCGCAGCGAGAGGGGATGCTGCACCCAGCCGCGACCCACCCCGCTGCACTCGGGGCTGGAGCTGCCGTGCACGGTGCTGTTAAGGGTGGTGGGTCCACGGTGCACCTCCCGGCTGCTCGGCCAGGAGCCCCGTTTGCTGTGACAGGGTCCCAGGCGTGGCTGGGGCCGGACCACAAGTCCCTGCAGCGTCAGCGAGCCCCACTGCTGCCCTGGCCCCGAGTGCGGCATCCACACACGCGGCCCCCTGCCCTGGCACAGCCCTGTGCCCCAGCATGGCGAAGCTGCCTTGGCATGCAGGACCTTTGTGGCATTCCCTCCAGAAGCTGCCGGCATGCCCAGAGCCGAATCCCAGCCCCATGTAGCCCTGCAAGCATGAGGCGAGGCCCCTAATGCATGGTCTCGCTCCTGTGTGGGGCACCACGGCCCCCCCCGCCAATGCCTGCATCCCCTGATGCTACATGGCCTGTGTGCCCATTGCTGTGAGGTTTGTGACCGCCCTGGGGGCCAGGGGTGCCCCAGGGGAAGGGATCCGTCCCCTGGGCTGTCCCTCACCACGGGCACACAGGGGAATCCCTTCCAGCTGCTGCTCACCGGGGCACAGCAGGGCCGAGGGACACGCGGTCAGGCTGGTCATATCCCGAGTCCTTCTCCCCCACCATGTGCACTGATCAAAGGCACTGCATGGAGCAGGAGGGATACAGCTTCACATAATGGAAAGTGAATTTCTGCTTAAAAAAGAAAAGGCGCTGCTTTGCCAAAACACTCAGCATTCTGCGCACACATTAACCTGATTACGGGAGGAAGGGGGGCTTTTCCTTGTCTCTGCCCTGCTAATAATTTTCTGTCAATTTTGATTTGGCTTTAACCTCCCTCCAACCCCTGGTGTGCCTGGCTCGCCAGTGCGGCGGCATCAAGGGGTGCCAGAGAGCTGCCCCGTGCCTTGGCCATGGCAGGGTTTACCCCCTACTGACCTGCTTCCAGCTGAGACCCACCACCTCTGGAGACAGGAGCGCGTTGGAGGATGCTCCTGAAAACCCGTGGGAAAGGGGGGAACAACTGGGCACACCTTCTCCAGGAAGCCCACCTGCCCCACGTGTGCAGGACCCTGCAAAATAGGACACAGAGACCAAACTAGCAAAAGTTCAGAAAACACCGGTGATCCCCAAAGCCACGACTCAAACCCACGCAAGCTCCAGCCCCTCCTTCAGTCCCTGGTCGGCTCCCTGCCATGGCAGCGGGCTGGCTGGGGAGCAGCAAGGCCCCGGTGACCCACAGGCCCACGTCGCGTGGCGGGCAGCCAGGGGTCCGCAGCCTGGCCCTGCATGTGGGGAGGACAGGCCCCCGGCCGCAGGGCACACGGCTGCTGGCTGCAGCTAGAGCCTGGCCAGCCCTGCAAGAGCTGCTTCTTGCATTGCGTGTGCCCAGGCACGCCAGGGTGGTGGCACAGGGCTGGGGCCAGCCCCCACCGGTGCCAGCCCCCACTGGTGCCAGCCCAGCAGCAGCTGGAGGGGACGGGCTGCTCTGCCTGGACACAGGCAGGAGGAAACCCCGTGGACCAGGGATGGTGACACCCAGCAGTGCAGCATCGCTGGGGTTGGCACCGGTGGCTCTGTGCATGTGCACGTGTGTGCGTATCTGCACGTGTGTGCCCAGCCCAGCCGGCAGTGGTTTGGCAGAGAATCCCCTCCCCCATGCTGAGAAAAGGCCCTTTTTTGCTGTGACAATTCAATATAATTGAAAGTTTGCTTAGGAAAGAGAGTCTTTTTAACTGAACATGCTCACAGCTGAATCGATATGAATTATACGGCACAGAAGATGCCTAGGGTATTAAAACATTAATTAAGTAACATCATGCTACCATCTAACCAACAGCACAATACCATTTATAGGTACTGCTATCTTTTCTCTGGGGCGCAGTGTGAAGTCTCTCTTCCATCACCGCAGAGGCCGCGGGAGACTCGGAGCACCGCCGGCTGCAGCTCCTCCGCAGCTCGGGCTGGTGCCTTCCCTTGGGGCGGCCGCGGCTGCTGCGGCTGGGCGGGACGGCGGGCATGGACCGGTGCCCCCCAGCCCAGCGGTCCCACTCCTGGCCCCGGCAGGCACATGGAAGGACCCCCGTGGGTGCGGGGCTTTGTCTGTCTTTTCTGCGGTGCCACCGAGCCACTGCCACCTGCGCCCTGCCGGTGGGTAGGGGGGACCAGCCGCCAGAGCCAGCCCTGTGTAGCCCTGCCAAGGAGCCGCGTCCTCGACCCGCGGATGGTGCCAGCACCTCTGCGCTGAGCTGCCGCCTGCGGAGCCGAGCGGAGGCAGTGCCCACGCCGCTGTAGTTGGATTAGCTCACCACATCAGCCCGGGGAACTAATGCACCGATTCTGCAATATACCAAAATAGAAAGTCATTGGAGTGAAATCAGTGTCTTCACCACATCCCCTCTGGCAGAGCGTTAATTAAAATGACTCTCTAGTGCTTTAGATCATCAGGTGTACATTGTTAACGAGCTTGGAGGAGAGAATGGGCTCCACATTTGTAGTTTAAGCGCTGATGGAGTTAACCCTTCACCACTGCTGGCACAGCCTGAGCCTGGTGGCAGTTTCTCAGAGCATCCATCTGCATTAGAGAAGTCGGCTCTCTTAGCAGACTTCAGATGTCATTTAGCAAAGATGTTAACGTGGGACCCTGCTCGGTTCAGCAGAGGCCTGGCTGGAAAAGCGACGTGGCTGCAGCCGCTGGTCTCAGGAGAGGGGGCCTGTGCCCAGCCCGAGCTCCCCGTGGGCTTCTGTGACCACAGCGGGGGCTGCAGGGCCGGCTGCCTCACGGACTGAACTTGCCCTGTGCTGCAGCAGGTCTCCTGCAGCAAACCTGGACATGGCAGGGAGGCGTCCCACAGCGCAGAGCAAAACTGGTCTCACTGGAAGCCGGCAGCTGGCAAGGTTTCGGGGTTCCTTTTGGCCTTGTTTTAGTCCCAGTGATCTGCCGCTTCATGCCCCGGACACCTTTACGAATGCAGCTCTTCTGTCACTTGGTGGCATTGAAAAATGTGTCCTTGATGCCTCACCTGGATGCCGGGGAGCTGGCAGCACTGGCCACGGCATTGAGGTGGCAGCGAGGGAGGGAAGCCGGTACCCATGGCTGCTGGCACAGGAACGGACCGTCTGTAGCTCTGACCTGTGTGTGCACACTGGGCTGCCTGGTGGCATCGCCGTGCCTGTCCCCCGCCCTGGCACCCCCCTGGAGCCAACGGTGCTGCCTGGAGGCAGCGCTGCACCCAAGGGGACGCGGGGCCAGGGCGAAGGGCTCAGCCACTGGCTGGGCAGCCCAGGAGCAGGGTGGCTCAGCGCCGGCACGGAGCAGCCCACAGCTGCCGCGGCGTCCGGCAGGGCTGTGCGCCAGGAACGGGTGCAGGAGGGAGAGCATCTCCGAAGGCATCCTCCGTCCGTGGCCTCCGAGTGCCGCAGGGACCTGCCTGTCAGGCGGGATGTGGTTTGCACCGGTGTCCGGCTCCTGCACCCAGTGCCCATGCTGGCCCCGTGCCCGGGCTGCTGGCAGGGCTCGTGTGCCAGTCTCACCTCCACTGTATGCCCAGGTGGGATCCCCTGTGGAAAAGCTGGTTGGGAACAATGGGGAGACCAGCAGCGTTTCCTCCTCTGGTGTCAGCACACGCCGGGCGTCCCGTGGCATCGCATGCTGGGCTGTGACACGGGGACCGCCTGGGCCACCCCCCCCGGGGGCAGCTGGCCGAAGCCCCTGCTCCTGCTGCATCGACGACAGCAACACACAGGCTGCACCCAAGGGCAGTGGCACCTCCAGCGGGGAACTCTGCTCCAAACCCATTGGCAAGGTTACTGTCTGTAGTGGACACCTGATCACTGCTCTGTTTTTATAAATAGGTATTTTTTGGCCTGTAAGAGTGTACTTGTAAGAGCTAAATCTTTTCCTTATCTTTTAGGTGATGGCAGTGAAAGGTTATTAAAAAATCACTCCCGGTCTCCTCTTACCAGAATCACAGCATGGAAAACCCTTTTTATTTCTGTCAGAGGTTTGCACAATTTCCGCTGATGCACTGCTCTGAGCAGAGAGGCTCTTGCAGAGGTTTTTAGTTTGCAGCTTGTGCAGCTACTAGAGGCCATTTACACCTTTCTGAGCGTTAGAAAGGTGCTTTCTCAAGCGTAGCTGTTTTAAACTGGAATTCAACCCAGGAATAAACAGCAACGTTACATAATAAACTTACAAAACTGCAGGTCTGTGAACAACAGTGAAGTCATTAACGCGGCACAGTGCAAACACCGGTGGAAGGGTTGCGCTGGTGACCCCATTACTGCTGCAGTCCCGTCTGCTTGTGGAAAACACAGAATGGATTTTTTTTTCCCCTTTAAAAAAAACCCAAACAGCTAAGAGGCAATCCAGATCCCCACCTGTTTAGGCTCACACCAGAAGAGCAACACCTGAGCCTGGGACAGGACCAGACAGCCCAGCCCGTGGAGAGTTTTGGGGTACTGAGTTGCAGAATGTGTTCGGGTGCAATCATCCTCACCATTTCAGTTGCCAAAGCGCAGGATCTTGTCTTTCAGGGCTCCACACTGGGGCCAGGGCCTGGCTGGCTTGGTCTGGTTACGCCATAGCACCAGAAGTCATCAGGGGTTTGGCAATTTTCACCTGCTTTATTTCATAATTCATGTATTTTTGGAGCCGGAATCAGTACGAGTGTTGGTTTTCCTTTTTTCTCATGAAGGTGCATCAGCAACCTGATTATTAAACTTACTGGCTTGCAAGTGAATGTCCTGACCCAATTAATTGAAGAACGCTCCCGCTCCCACTCCCTGGCTAGCGGCAAGATTTTTTCCCCACGACCTCTGCTCCAACCGGACGACACTGCAGAGCTCAGGCGTCCACTCCCCAGGGGGGGAGAGGAAGCCCCACGCTGTCAGGGAGGTGGCAGAGCGGCCAAGGACACCCGTACGTACCAAACAGACTGCTCATCCCACCTGCAATGTTGGGTTGGTTCTTTTTTTTTTTTTTTAAATTATTTATTGCTGCAGTTATAAATTAGAGATGAACAGTAGCCCCCAAGGCTCTCTTTTGGATGTGGTCCGTATTAATGAATTTCAAGCATTTTCTGCTGCAAGTGGCAATTTTTGGTAAGAGAATTGTGTATTTAACACTCAGCAGTTCATCAAGTTATCCTCCCCGCTCAAGAGGCACTGCAAGCAAAGGGAAGAGCAGTGAGTCAGCCACTTACCTTTCTTACCTTCATCTCCTTTAGGTTTGATCAGTAGAAGAAAACAGATGGCGATTTTAGTTCACTTACTTCTAGTTTACAGGTTTCAAGATGACCTCAACCCATAAAGGCATCATGCTTTCCCTTCAACCATTAATTACAGCAGTGTGCCCAGAATTCTTATACAATCATTTAGTAAAATTAAATGCACTTATAATGTCTTTTTCATACACAATGCAACCCGAAGCCATAACATGAATCGCGCTACTTGGCTCATTACTTCCACTTTAATGTTAATTCGCAGCATCAGCCCGGGCGCGCTCACACCGACGGGCACCCAGGCGCCCGCCTGCGGGGAGGGACGCGGACGCGCGTGTGCCGGCGCCTGCGCCGCGGCGGTGCACGAGGGCGCGTGCGTGCGGACACGTGGCTCCGTGGCAGCGCCCGCCTGCTGCGGGATGCGGACGCTGGGGCGGATGCGCGCATCCCGCCGAGCCGAGCCGAGCTGAGCCGAGCCGAGCCGCACGGCACGCACCCACCCCGACACAGACCCTGCACTGCACAAGCGGGGACATCGGAGACGAGAGCTTTTGCTCATTTTTTTTTTAATGTATCACAATGAGCAGGAAACATACGTGATGAAATATTTCCAAAGGAGTATATTCAATTACCATCTACAGTCAACTCAACTATGACAACAAAGTCTTTTGTGACAAATTTTTTAAAGTTTTGAAAGTTCCATGTGGTTTCTGTTTCTGTTAGTCTCCATGTATTTTGGTACAGTTCGAGATCAGCATTGTTACAGTAACAAAAAAAAGCTAACAAGACTACATTATAGAAAAACACCAAGAACATCATTTTTGGTTTCACTTGCTCTATTTTTTGTACATTGCAAAGGCTGTTCATATCCCTCTTCACCTCATTTATGCTTTCTGTTCTACCCAAACTCGCCCCCCAAAAATAAAAACGAAAAAAATAGTCAAAGCTTTGTGTTTCACAGTGGGCAGTATCTCAGCGCCGACAAACGAACCAACCGACCGACCGACCAACCCAATTTCTGCTTCTATTTAAAAGTTTAATTTTTTTTTTCTCAAAAGTAAAATATATTTCCACGAACAGCGAGTGTGTTGGCTTGTGTCAGCGCCTCCCTCGCCCCCCCCGCCTGCCCCCAGGCGCGGGCGGCCCCGACACACCCCTTACGCCTCTCTTTATTCTCAACTGTATGAAACTTTGGCCATCTTCACCACTTAAAAAAGCTTTTTATTAAAAATAAAACAGAAACCCGCTCAATGCTAAGTTCAAAATCCTTTCCCCGTGCCCGGCCCCGCTCCGACGCCCGCTCCAGAGGCCGTGCGTGGGCTCGGGGGGGTCGCGTGGAGGCTCCCGGGCCCCGACGTCGCTCCCGCTCCCTCCCGGGGCGGCCGGGCGGGCTGGGGGGCGCGAGGCTGGGGCTGGCGGGGCTGGGGGTCCCGGCGGGGCTGGGGGGGTCCCCGGCCCGGTCCAGCCCGGCCCAGCGCGGCCGGCGGGGCTGGGGACGAGGGTCCCAGCACCGGCCCCGGGGCAGCCCGGCTGCAAGAGGAGGCGGCAACCTCGCACTGGAAGTCTCTAGAAACGTTTAGAAAAAATACAAGGAAATGAATTTATAAAACCTTTTAGTGGGTGGGAAGGAGGAGGGGGAAGAAGGAGAGAGAAATTGCACTATGACCAAGCAATATAATTAAAAAACCGAAACAAAACGAGACAAAACAAAAGGATTTCCAAAAGAGACCTTGCGGAATTTGACAGATAAAGCTAGTGTTAAATTGTTAACTCGTATCACATAGAGAATCAAAAACAAAACAAACAAAAAAATTTCTATATGATACAGACAGAGTAACATACAACAGTTAAATGGCAAAAAATATATATATATATATATTTCATAGAATTACAAACAAGATAAAATAATGGAAAACAAAAACTGTACAACTTTAGAATTTAAAAAATGTTCATCTCAAACACGGGGAGAAATACAAGAACTTCTGTTAAAAGAAAACCGTTTGTTAAAACAGCGAACGCTTTTTGTGTACTTGTTTCCGTTTTTGACACCTTATGCTACAACTGGGTACTGGTAGGAATATTAGATGGTACTCTCTTTAGTATCGTCTACTTAAAAAACAATTAAAAAAGGAATTTGCACTGTGCATTAGCCTAGTTAGAAATATGTACAACAGTTCAGGATCTAGTCTTTCATCGAACTAAAACCAAAAATCCATAAAAATAAAAGCGTCCCGCTAGAAAATGAACCCCACGTTCGTCTCTCGAATGCTCCAGTCTCTCGCGGAGTCGACGAGCGGCTTCAGCACGGGGAGGAGAAGCCCGGAGGCAGCGGGAGGAACCTGCGTTCACAGTCTTCGAAGTTCCCTTTTGAAGCAGGAGGAGGATGAAGATGACGGGGAGAAGGCTCTCGCACTTTCGGGGCAGAGGAAACGGGGGTGGGGGGGGAGGAGATTGTTTCTGTTGACATTTGGCTACAGAAGTGAAACAGCAAGCATCTATTTGTCTCCAAAATCTACATTTTAGCAGCACAAAGTTTTCCTTTCAAAGTCCGGACCGTAAGAGATGCGTGCGTGCGTGCGTGCGTCTGCGTGTTCCCACGAGCAGGGGTGCGGAGCTGGACGGGGACGCCAGAGCCTGGCACTGCCCGCACGTGGCTCTGAGCCGTGGCACTCGCCGCTCCGCCTGCCTACCACGGGAGAGAACTTGGAAAGAGAAACCTGCCTTTTGGTGCGCTGGGTTTTCGCTAAGAGTTGTCTCTCTGCTTGCAGAAGAAGCACAGATAACAACCTGGGTACTTTTTTTATTCTTTATTTAAACTTAGACTTGTTTGTTTAAATCAGAAACAAATTCTCAAGTAAAAAGAATCCTTTTTGCTCATTCTGCACCAGTGGTGAAAGGGTATGTCTTTGGATTTTATTTAAAGCATGAATTTTCTTTAGAGAAAAAAAAATGTAACAAAAACGTTTTTTAAAGGAAGGAACAGAGTGCAGCCTAATTACACAAACAGAAACAAATGCTTATAGTTCAGGAACAGAGTCTTTGAAGCATTTACAAAATGAGGAAAAGAAGAGGGGAAGAAAAAGAAAAAAAAAAGGAGAAATGGAAAATAAGAGATAAGTGCACAAGGGTAACAGACATAGGTAAATCGTATGTATACGCCTTAAAAAGTTTCAAACCCCCAACAAAAAATATTCTGCAAGGGATCCTACTGACCCCCCAAAACCCTTTGAACTTCTTTCTTTAGTTTTTATAAAATAATTATGCAACCACCCTCTAAGAAATGAAGGTAGCGACCATAAGTGGAAGATTACAGGATGGGGGAATGGGGAGTAAAGGTACAAAGGGGAGAAAAGCTTAGGCGAGTCAATGGATTGCAATCTATCTGGCTAGGAATGAACAAGACAACATCAAATGAGAAGCCGTCAGCTGGACCATACAAAAGCTAAATGTACACAAAAGGGTTTTTTCTTTTAAATCTACCATACTGCTTCAGTTCATTTCCAATGCAACAATCTACTCAACACCAAAAATGGTCATATCTATCATAAATACAGAAAGTCAGTTGTTTTAAAACTTATTTTTTAAGCTCCGAGTCCTCAACACTCTTTGTGTGGGTTTTTTTTTTTTTTTCTGAAAAGTGGGAGTGCTTAACTTTTCCCCTTGAAATTGGCTTCAGCAGAAAAGCTACCCTTAAAATCCCCGAAAAGCTAAAGCAGTTCACATTGTTTTTCTCTTGAATACTTTCTGCCCATTTTAAATTAACAAAAAAAAAAAAAAAAAAAAGAAAAAAAAAAATCCTTTTCTGGAACGAAAACGAAACGAAACAAAACAAAAACCCCAAAACAAACGAAAGAAATTATATATATATATATATAAAACAATGATTCTGAAAACAGAACAAAGTGTGAGCGATTGACCTGAGAATAAAAAGACATTACATTTCTTTTTTCTTTTAGCAAGCCATTGGTATCTGAATGCTAAGATAGCAAGAAATTTAAAACTGTAACAAGGTGGGCTGCTTTCCCATACAGTGCATGCCGGCCTCTGCTGTGCTATCGACGTGGGGCGTTATTGAAAAGGGGCAATATACAAGGGGCTCAAGCTCCGAAGACAGTAAGGAGGCAGCACGGGCTTTCGTCTCCCAGACCAACAGTACCTTCGAAAGGACAAATGTAACAGATTTTTTTTTTTCTTTTTTAAGTTTTATTTTATTAAAAGGAAAGGAAAAAAGAAATGTAAAACCCACCGGCATCGTTATATGGGAAAACAACCCACGCTTTTTCTTTTTTCTTTTTTCTTTTTTTGGTTAGAAGCTTTGGAATTGCAGTTAGTCTATTTTTGAAATTGGTTTGTTATTAACTTTTTTATTTAAATTCATTTTCATTGTTCATCTTCAAAGCTTACAATCTGAAGGTGTCCATTCCTACGCTAGCTAGACCACTGTCCTTAGGGCAGCCGGGGTCCCGGGGCCCCTCCGCCGGGCTCGCCGGTCCATCTGACTTTTGGCTAAGATCCGTGTCAGACTCCTCCGAATAGTCGTCTGTTGGCATCGAGGGCTGAACCCCTGAGGTGCTGCATGAACTTGAGGTAACCGTTGAAGATGAGGAGAGAGGAGGGAAAGGCGGCGGCGGCGGCTTCCCCGGCGGGGCGCGGGGGGCCGCCGGGGGCCAGGGCTTTCTGGAGGCGTGGGGGGAAGCCGGGGGGGGCCGGGGGGGCGGGGGGCTGTCGTTTGAGTGAGCGGCCGACTGCGAGGTAGATGCGGTGCTGGGGTCGGGGGGGCAGGCAGAGTGAGGTAATAGACTGGGGTGCTCTTTGGCGTTTCTTGCTGCTCTTGTGATTGTTCGGTGTTTGTGCGGGGCTGACTCGAGATGCTGACTGAGGGCTTCGTCCCCACACACCGTGCTCTCGCACGCCACGCACTGGTACGAGCCGCTGCCCTGGCCGCTGCCGGTGGGCACGTGAAGCACCATCTCTTGCAGGTTCGCCACGGACTGGCCGAAGAAGCAGAAGGACTTCAGGTGGTCGCTGGCCGCCTCCTGGTCGCCGAAGCCCGCCTGGCACTTGCGGCAGACCAGCTTGTACTGCACCTTCGGGACGATGAAGGGGTCGCAGAGGGAGTCCGCGCCCTTGCCTTCCGCTTCGGGCTCTTCTTGGGGTTTGGGCAGGAGGGGGGACACCTCGCGGGGTGCGTTTTTCTGCTCTTCTTGCTTGGGGGGTTCTTTGGCAGGGTCTTTGTCCGGGGTGGCAGCCCCCGCGGGGACGGGGGTTTGGCTTCCTTTGGGCTGCTGCGCTTTCTGCTGCTGCTGCTGCTGCTGCTGCTGCTGCTGCTGCGCCTGCCGCTGCTGCTGCTGCAATGCCTCCTGCAGACTCTGCTGGTATTGCTGGTACTGCTGCAGCAGGGAGCCGGGGGACAGCCCCAGCAGCGCCTGCGACAGCGCGGGGCTGTAGGGGAAGAGCCCCTCCATCCCGTACATGGGCTGCAGGTACCCGCTCTGCAGGGCGCCGGGGATCTGCGGGGCGTAGTAGGGGGAAAAGCCGGGGACGAAGTAGGGAAGGAACTGGCTCGTCAGCAAGGTGGTGGGGTCTGAATTCAGGGCGGCCTGCAGCGCCTGCAGCTGGGCGGGCTCCACCGCGTACTCCATGGCGGGCAGCGGGGCCGACAGGGCGCCCGCCGACGCCTCCCCCTTCTCCTTCTTGGGCCCTGGCAGTGGGTCCCCCTTCCCCTTGGGTGCCTTCTCCTTCTCTTTTGCCTTCTCGCTCTCCTTCTCCTTGCGCTGCGGCGGGGGCGGCTGCTGCGGCTGCGGCTGCGGGGTCGTCGCTGGCGGCTGCTGCGGGGCCACGGCCGCCGTGGCTTGTGCCGGGGTGGGCGAGCTCAGCGCGGCCGGGGGCTGCTTATTTGGTAATCCAGAGGTGGGGAGGCCGGGCGAAGGGACGCTTGTGCTGGGCAGGCCCATCAGGTTGGGTTTGGGAGAAGTTAAAGCTGCAAGAGGGAGGAGAGAGAGGTGAGCAATCACTCGGCGCTGGGCAGCCAGAAAGCACAAGGCGGGGTGACCCCGGGCCACCCCACCACTGCCCCTGCACCACCGCCTCCTCTGCACCGGGGCAGAGACCGTCCCGAGCTCTCGTGCCGCGGTGGCGTGGGCTGGAGAGCCCGTCTGCTCCCGCTTCCTCCGGGACGACCGCTCCGCTCCCCGCGCCCCGAGGCCCCGTGCCGTTGGGACGTGCCTTCTCAGCCTGTCCCCTGCGGCCGGCTCGGCCACGCTGCCCAGCAGCACCGAACATGGCATCTCTCCTGGGGACACCCACCAGCTGCCCGGGGTGGGCAGCACTGCTGCTGTTTTACTGACCCCTCTGAAATGCCCGGATGATCAGCAGCTGATGTCAGGGGGAGACACTTTTCCTACATCTGCACTAACTGGTCCTTGGCCAGCACAAGAAAAGCGCTATGCCAAAGGCCTGTAATGCCAGATCTGTCAATCTCGTTAAAATCTCTACAGATTAGAAAGCCCTGGTCATAGCAACTGAATAGAACTGAACAGGCTAAATCTAAGTTATTTTCTCCTTTAGGCTGATGTTCATGAATCCACAAACCTCTGATGCAACCCCTTCCTTCCTTCCAATGTAAGAGGCTTTGGGTGCACAGCTTCTGAGTAATTTCAGAGTTTTTATGGTATTCAGACATCCCCCCACGGCACGAACATCGTGTTTTGGGTGGAATTAAAAGCGTAGTGATGCTTCCTCACAGAGGAGATGGATTAATGGTGGAATGTGAAGTCTGCCCATCTTCCCAACAGCAGGAATAGCCAGTAACAACACAGTCCCCCGGTGCCGATTTCGACTCTCACAGCTGATAGTAGTTGGGGGCAAGAGGAATGTGGCTCCTGGAGTCATGTCCATTAGTCACGTCCACTGCAGTTGGCGAACGTGCTCCTAAAAAGGAACGTTCTGCTTGGGATGTCCCTCAGCGCCATTTAGGCAAAATAAAAATGATACAAAGCTCTAACGTTCTGCTGGCGCAGCCCCACATGCTCCGTGGCTCTGGAGCCAGGAACCGGCTGCAGGATCCACCCCTGCCACAAAACCATTCAACAAAATCTAACCTGTCATTAACAAAGCTGTGATGGTAACTGCTCAAAGGCAGCCTGGGTATGAACAGTTGCAGAACTAGGAATCAGCCATGGAGGCACAGTAACTTCTATTTTAGGTTGTACCTCTTCTGTGATACATCCAGTGAGAGGAGAGAGGAGGGGAAAGGAGAGGAGGGGAGAGGAGAGGAGAGGAGAGAGAAGAGCAGAAACTGCCCCTTTTGGGGATTATTCAGGGCATGGTGGCAACTTAAAGTCTTTTCCAAGGGGAAGCATGCCAGCAGGGAAATGGCTATGCACAGGGCTCCTTTGCCTTGCGAAGGCAGCGTAAAAGGGACTCAAACACAGCTAGGGACTGGGGCCAACAGCTCTGTCTGAGCTGCAGCTGCCTCCTTTATCCTGGTGAGGTCTTAAATCATCATAATTGATCCTGAGGAACAAGTGTAGGCATCCTCAAGCATCTCATCCCTGCCGCTAGCAGGCAGCCTGATACCCGGGGCCTCAGCCAAAGCTGATGGCAGGACCGGCGGCAGAGGCTGATGGAGGGAGCACAAGATGTAAATTCTGTGCAGACACACGTGCTCCTCAAGCTTCTGGACCCCAAGCCCCAGACTGCTGCCTGCACAGTTGCATCACAAGAGCCTGTCACTGAACCATGCCCTGTAAAGTTGGTGTAGCCCAAAGGGAATCCACGCTTCTCAGCATACAGCACAGGAACCGCTTTCTTGCAGCATCGTGCTCTGAGTAGCAGCTGGCAGCTAAGGGGAGCGAAGCACTCTCCGAAACCTGGCTGCACTACACCCTGGTATAAACAGCTCATTTGTCTACAGCGCTGCATTCATCCACTGACGCTGGGAACCCGCACCCGGCGCTGGCCTCCCGAGCCAAGGGCAGGAGACAAAGCCGCCGTGGCTCTGCAGGGGCCAGCCTGGCGAAGGAGCCCGGCAGGAGGGCTGGGAGGAGGGCAGCCAAGAGCCGGGAGAATTCAGCGGTGGCTGATGCAAAGCCCTTCTGAAACCTGCTCCCGATGCAGTATCGAGACAATAGTGATTGGTGAAGGTATGAAGTGTATGAAGTGAGCCTCCACACAGCAGCCTTATAGATTTCAGATAAGGGCATATTATGGATAGATGCCATTGAAACTGATGTTCCCTAGTTGAACAGTCCCTGAGAGGTTCAAGCGCAGGAGCAGCGGGTAATTCATAACATTCCTGGATGCACAGCCTTATCTGCTTCGACAGGCTTTGAGCTGAGATGGCCTGACCTTTGGAGCTTTATCTAAAGGCCACAAATAGTCTGTTTGACTTTCTAAATAGCTTAGCCCTGTCTAGGCAGTCACTGATGGCTTTTAGCATTCATAGTACGTAGCCCCATCTCCTCAGGACACATACTGGTCTTCGGAGAAAAATAAAAGCAACAATATAGACTGAAGTGCAAAAAAGTGATTTTAGATCTTGTTATAAATTTGGGGTACTGAGTAAACAGCACAGAGCTATCTGTGATAGGCTGACAATATAATTTGCCAGAGAGATCCTCTTGGCCTAGTTCTGGCCTCTGAAACGAGATCTTTGGTAAGAACAGAAGTATCACGTGAAAAAGTCCTGGCATGCAAAGATGCCCTTCAGGCATGTAGCTAGGACTAGATTCAAGGAGCAGGAATGGGCAGCAGCCCTGAACAGAAGAATTTCTAATAGCAACTATTTTTAAAAATGGTTTAATTACAATGACTTATCTTACGACTATAGTCAAGAATAATTTTACTTTTGCTTTGGGAGTCGTTGGAAGAGTTCTGTAACTGCAAAAAACCCTTGCAGAGGCCCTAACTCCCACCAGAAAGCTTTTCCAGATTCCAAAAAACTTACTCTGATCTTTTCTGCTCTCTGATAGGACGGTCTGACATGGACATCAGCAACCATGCTACAAGGTAATCCCCTCTGCTACTCTCATGGAAAAAAGGATCTTGACCCCAAGAGAGTGGATGATCTTTGGAAAGGCCAGAACTCAACAAATACAGGGAGATTTAACTCTTTTTCGTTTGTCAACAGATGATATTTTAGAGATGAGCAGTAATGGAGAAAAAGGTGAGCACAGCAACTTCCAAGGGGAGAGAAAGATGCTTGTTTTGAGTCATGGGTCTCTAGCATGCTCTTTAGGGTGTTATACCCAAAGTCACTGCAACCACACACAAACGTCAGGCGCTAGTGATGTGATTTACAGCGAGCAGCTCTGCACTCAGTCCCCCTTGCGAATATCAGAAGAGCTGTTCAAGTTCCACATAGCTGCTCACACCAGCTACTGTCCTTTTGTCTAAGACTTTGATTTGCTTATCCACAGATTTACCTCCTGGATGATGAAAGAAGATGGCAATTTTATTAACATGACACAACCATGTTACCTGGCAGCACGTGCACTGAGTTTTTCAATCTGTTGAAAAAGGAACTTCAGAGTCAGCCTGCTGAATAAAAGCATCAGAAAGTCTTTTTGGAGACTGACAGCACTCCAGTTTCCGAATAACAAGCCAGGAAGATGCTCAGATCCTATTTAGGCTTCACGCCGTGGATTAGAACTCATTATTATTCAATTAGTTCAGTACAACAAGAGAAAGTTATTGTTTCTGGACACTGCCTAATAGCGGAAGACCTGTATTGCCACAGTGTAGAAAACAAAGGTGCACATATGGTGCACACAAGGCATATGGTGTAACCATACCAGGCGTTACGGTGTCATGGGCTGTCCAACCTGAGACAGTCTCAGCCTGCTGCTGAGACAAGACACTGGAATCAGTTGTCGGGATATCTCTGTAAACATACAGCAGCCCCGGTGAAAGTCAACTTGAAGAGGGATCATCAGAAGTAAACAGAGAAGTCTGCCAAGTGAAAGCAAGTCTCCTAGAGAACATCAATTACTCTGTCACGAGTGGCAACTCAGACACAGGCATGTCTCTGGGATGCCACGGATGCTGCAGGGGTGAAATAAGGCCCTTGGATCAAGTTTCTAGGTCACTGCTAGTCTACTGAGCAGTATTGTCCACTGCCAGTGTTTCTGCACATCTTACACCTTCCATCTGTCCACCAGGTACAAGGGAAAGGAGCATCCTCAAAAAACAAAGTCCAATATCTGGGATTAGGCCACCTAAAGGACTGTGCCAAATTTCATTTTTATGTAGTGTTGTTAAGAAAAACCTTATTAAAATACAAAGTAGATTTGTCCCACAACTACACTGTTGTTTGTTGAGAAGGTACTTTCGGGTTGTGCCCAGGCAGTGCTCAAAATCCAATGCACAGCTGCATCGGGATTTGTCCTGGAGGTCACCATAAGCACATTACCTAAAGATGCTCCAGGTTTCTGTCACCAGTGCTGTCATGCACATCACACTTTCCCCTAGAAACAGTTCAGAATTATTGAAAAATTGGGATAGCACTACATAAACTGAATTTAGTAACAAAAGGAAAGGTATAATGAACAACGCATTCAGCACATTAGTCCTTTTCCTGTTCCATTTGATAAATCCTCTATTTTCCACTTCCTTGGAAATGCTTCAGAATTTTTAGTCTGTGCTAATGGAACAGAGATACGCAGCATGTCTAGATCTTGCTCTATTTCAGACTTTGCTAGAAAACCCGAGTTTAGGAACTAAAGATAAAATACCTATTGCTTATTTGCTGTCAAGTAAACATGCTCAACTAAAGGGCTGGATATCCTATTATCAGTCATTCTCAAGGGAACATCCGCTTGTGCTAAAGATGCATCAAGTTAAGCTGTGTCTCTGAGCAGTGTGATGATATCCATACCCACCTGTGTTGGATGGGGTGAAGCCTGGTAAGGATGGGCTGTTGAGGCCTGGGAGCAAGACTGGAGGGATGCCCTGTAGTGCTGGGTATGCAGCAGGAAGGTTAAGAGCTTGCAGAGGGGTGTTATCAAACATGCCCTGCTGTTGAGCTGCCAGACCAAGAACCTCATTGGCTTTTTTGATCCGGTCCAGCTCCTGCTGAGCCATCAACTGACGTACAGTAGCTGGGTCAAAATACTCCTTTTCCTTATCCAACTGGCTTCCAATGGTTTCTTTAACTTTGGAGATATGCTGTTGAGAGAAGATATGGTCACGTACAGACAGTCGAGCGCTGTACTTGATGCCACACAAAGTGCACTCTGTTTTGGGTCCCTCGTAACTTGTTTGGTTTATACCAAAATGCTTGGCCATGCTGAGTTTGGACTTCTTCTCCTTTGCCCTAGCATTCTGGAACCAGACCTGAACAACTCTCTTTGGCAGTCCAATGTCATTGCCCAGGACCTCACACTCCAGCATGGTAGGTGTCCTGTAGTCATTAAAGCATGACTTAAGAACTTTTAGCTGGAGATTAGTCATCTGAGTGCGAAAGCGTTTCTGTCCGGGCCGATCCCCGCTCTCTCCAGACTTGCTGGCTGAACCACTTGCACCAGGGCTGGGTGAGCAGGGGTCTGCAAGGCTGGATGTTTCGCTATAGTCCACAGTACCTTCATTATCGTACTCTTTGCTGTAAAAGCTGGGAGCTGGGCTGACCAGGCCAGAAGACAGCCGATCTTCATATTCAGACATTGCTATCATGGCAGCTTTTGTCAGACCTTCACTGGGTCCTGATGCTGATTTGGTTTCGGTTACAATCCCTGTTGCACTGTCGTTGTCTGCATTTCCTTCATCTCCTGTTGTAGTGTCTGTGATTGCAGTGTTGACAGAAGAGCAGTCATCGTTGTCCAGCTTTGTTTGGTCAAAGCTCAGATTGACCGAGGACATGGAGGGACTCTCGAAGTCTTCTATCCCTTCCACCTTAATGGAGGATGGACTCAGCAGAGTTCGAGGTGACAGTTCCATGCTCTTGTTCACTGGGGAGAGAGGAACACTCTGTCCATCACTGCTAGTTGGTGGCATGTGGGAAAAGCTTGCTCCATCAAAGATGTCTCCCTTCATTTGGAGTCCCCCATCACAATCTAAGAGCATAGCAGACAGTGTCAAGTTGTATCCAGCTCTCTTGGCCTCATGCCAGTGACGGGATCGGATATGAGCTTCAAGAGCTGTCTTTGCTTTAAAAAGAGCTCGGCAGAAGGGACACCGTCTATGGGCTTGGGCGGGCCCTACAGCTCTGAACTGCCCCTTCCTTTCCCGTGCACGGGTGTTCTGAAACCAAACTTGCACCACGCGTTTCTTCAAGCCCACTTCATGTGCAATGTGATCCAACATTTTCCGTGTTGGGTTGGAGTCGAGCAAGTATTTCTGATAAAGAATTTCCAGCTGCTCTGGGGTAATGGTTGTCCTTAGACGTTTATCCCTTTGCGGTTCCTCTCCTCCAGTCCCACTGTCATTTTCTCCAGGGCTTGCACTGGCCTTTTCCTCCAGCTTTCTCTTCAGTGTATTCATTGTGGATGTTGGAGTTGACGGTGAAGTGGCTGAGCTTGCTGGAATCTGTGGTAATGTTCCAGATAGCAGCTGGCTCGCAAGTAGTGGATTACTGGGATCAAAAAGCATGAACGGCATATCCAGCGTTCTGTCCAGGAATGGGGGGTGGATAAACTGGT
Organism: Haliaeetus albicilla; assembly: GCF_947461875.1. NCBI lineage: Eukaryota > Metazoa > Chordata > Aves > Accipitriformes > Accipitridae > Haliaeetus > Haliaeetus albicilla. The sequence goes on from NC_091492.1 coordinate 400,285, forward strand.
TCTGTGCACTCAGAAAATGAAGCTGCTGATGCTCCTGCCAATGCTCAAAGGAAGGAAATGCCAGCTTACACTGGTCACACTGGTATGGGATTAGCTGAGGAGGTAGGTTTGCCAGCTGTTGAGGGGTGGATGTGTGAATGGGTTTGAGGGAGAGATGTGAGAGCTGAGACGGACTTGGGCTTGACTGTGACAAGGAGCACTGAGGGGGCTGAGGAGGGGGAGGTGGCTGCTGCAATGAGGAGGGGGAGGATAACTGTGTAATCTTTTGGTGTGCTGAACTTGACTTTTGTTCTCCTTGGTCCTGTTGCTGCTGAGACTCTTGCTTTGGTTGCACTTGCTTCTCTTGAGTTTGGTTTTGCTGTGTACTTGGAGGTTCGGACTGCTTTGGTTTCTCATCTGTAGCTTCTACTTTAGAACTATAGGTGGAGGAATCATCTGCCTCTGCTGTGAGCTGCAGAAAAGCTGAGGAGGTTGCGTTGGCTGAAGACGTAGGTGTGCTGTAAGCTTGTGAGGGCATTGGTGTGCTGCAGGAGGAACTGGTTGGAGTCAAGAGCTCCATTGCATCCATAGAGTCTTCATTCTGGCTATCATCCTGTCCATCCTCATCCTCATCTTTGTAACAAAGCTTTTTCTGGTGTTTAATGAGATCAAAAATGCGCTGAAAGACTAGACTGCACTTTTTGCATTGGTAGTTCAAGTTGCTTGTTCTAATATACCTGTCATTTGTAAGCTCCCGTCGTTCCCCATCTTTGCCTTCTCCCTGATTCTCATAGTTTTTCCTAGCTTTTTGACGGGCATTCTGGAACCACACCACTATAACACGCGTTGGGAGGTTCAGCAAGTTTGAAAGCTGCTCAAATTCATCATCCTTTGGATAAGCATTGGCATCAAAGAAATCCTGCAGGACTCTGAGTTGGTAGTCAGTAAAGCGTGTCCGGGAGGACCGCTTGCTTCCCCAGTACTCCTGCTTTTGAGGTTCTGGAGAAGGAGGACGTGAGTCTATCTTCAGTTCTTCCAGGCTGGTAATGGGAGGATTACTGAAGTTGTATGGGGAATCCTTGTTGCGCTGGCGTTCTTTGAAAAGAGTGTTTCTGAACCAGTGCTTGATCACTTTCTGAGGCAATCCAGATTTGTCCGCCATCTCTTTGATCTGTTCCTCACTTGGGGAATTGTTAATATCAAAATACTGCCGAAGGACTCTGAGTTGGTCGTCGGTGATCCGTGTCCGCGGCCTCTTGTTCTGCTGCTGCTGGAGAAGGCTAGGGTTGAGCTGATGCTGGTACAACTGGGCCAAGTCGGCAGGCAGAGGGTCTACGGGACCCAGCTGGGGTGGCAGCTGAGCAGGTAACGTTTGTAGTGGCATGGTTTGCATCATAAGTGGTGAAAAGATGGGGAGCTCCATTGGCATGGAGAGCTGGGTGAGTGGCACAGACGGCTGGGCTGGTGCGATTGTAGGAGAGGTAATCGGTGGGGCAGAAGTAGGAATGGTAGGAGTAGAAGCTGGCTGAGGAGGTGCTGGAGGGAGAGGAGGTGGGGGCGGTGGAGGAGGTGGTGGTGGCTCTGGGGTCTGAGGCCGTAGCGGGTACAGTTTGTCATAGTGTTCTCTATATTGTTTGGCAAATCTCTCTAACTGCTTAAAGGGAAAGTAATGTTGGTGAACATGCTCTTGGTGGCTCTTCAGGATGAGGATGTTCGAAAAGAACTTGCCGCATGTATCACATTCAAGCTTTTCCAAGTTCTCACCTTGCTCTGTCTTCCCATTTTTCTTCTGCACCTTCTGCTTGTTCTCGTTGTACTGAATGACAAGCTCAAAGCCAAAGTTTTCCAGCAAGGCTTTTGTGGCATTCCCTCTCGCGTCAGAGGCAATACGCGGAGGCAGTAAGGAGGGTTCTGAACTACTGCCTGGTACAAAGTCCTTCTTCTCTTTGGGCTTTAAGTTATCAGGCAGAGACTCCTTAGATGCTACATTATTGTCTCCCCTCTCTGCACTTTCCCTTTCCCGTGGGGTTTCTTTTTCTTTCTCCTTCACTACAGATTTATTCTTCTTCTCGGGGTGCTGGCTCTGCTGTATAAGGACGGAGTGAGGTTGTGACAAGGACAGCTGACCTTGCTGCTGCTGTAAGAGCTGTGGATGGCTCTGCTGAGGGAGCTGAACTTGAGCCTTCAGGTCCTCCAGCAAACTTGGACCTGTACCAGTCAATGTCAGCGCACCACTGGTGACAGGCAAACTAACTTCTGGATTGAGCTGGAACTCAGCACTGGGGATGTAGAAAGGAAACAAAAGATGCTGCTGTTGCTGAAGCTGCAGAAGGGTCTCAGTGGTCATCGGAAAGTGCGGCAAAAGTGCTGGGTTGAACAGCTGAGACTGCAGGAGAGCAGCTTGCTGCTGCAGTTCTTGTTGCAGATGGGCCTGGACTTGGGCCTGTGCCTGTGCCAAGGTTTGAGCTTGTTGCTGCTGCTGCTGCTGCTGCTGTTGCTGCTGTTGCTGTTGCCTGGATGCAATCATGTCTGCCAGCTTCTTTCGGTTTACCTCTTTGGGCTCCGAAGGGGAGGAGATATTAGTGCTTACAGGGTTACCTAAAGGAGGAATTCCCACATTGTCGCTGGATACCTGGTTGAGCAGGCTGGGAATGGGAGTTGTGCCCGAATTACTTGTGTTGGTGGTTGTAAAAGTATTACTGTTGCTAGTGCTCACTGGACTTGGCGTGGATGAACCCAAAGAGAGACTGCTGCTGCTGCTGTTGCCAGCTCCGTTACTACTGCCGCTGCCCCCAGCCGCCTCCAGCTTGGCAGCGCGAGCCTTGGTTTGGTGCAGGACAGACCTCATGTGGATCTCCAAGGTTGAGCTTTGACTGTAGGCCACGTTGCAGGTGTTACACTTAAAAGGTTTGTTGTCTGGGCTGCTGGTAGGCTCGGGCTGCCCAGTAGCAGACTCCTGGAGGGCTCTTTTCAGTTTATGCAGATGAGAAACTGAATTGTAATGGACCAGGAGAATGTTCTTTTGCGTGAAAGACTCCTTGCAGACTGTGCACTTGTAAGGGCGAGACGGATCTAGGAATTTCTCCATAGTGAAGTTAGGGCCTTTCCTGAAGGGTAAGGCCCTTTTTGGTTCTGAGCCAGAGTCCTCTTGTACCGACCCCGAATCGCTACCTGTTGGGCTCTGCTTGTCTTCCAAGTCGCTCTCCTCCTCCTTATCTTCCTCGACTATTATAGTGTGGTCTTCTGCAAGTGAAGGATCGCCCATAGCGAGGAGGTCCCCGTTGACCAAGAGACCACCATACAGCTGCTGAATGTCAGCCTCGCTCAGCTCCAGATGGCTGGTTTCCAGGTGCTTCTTCAGGGCCTGGAAGGTTCGGAAGCTGCGCTGGCAGAGGCAGCACATCGTGGCTGCCCGGATGACGTGGTACTGGGAATGGAGCTGCAGCTTCTCAATGGTTTTGAACGCCAGGCTGCACTGGTTACAACGGTACTTGTAGACGTGGCGATCGGATACCGGCAGTTGAGGCCGCTTTGCGTGAACTTCATTGAAGTGTGTCTGCAGGGCTGCCGAGCTCTTGAACACCTGGTTGCAGCCCTTCTTCCAGCAGAGGAAGCCGGAGTCCTCCCTGGCAGAGCTCTGATCGGCCGGAACAGGCTTGGGATCTCCGCTGTGCTCTGCACTTTCTGATGGCAAAAGACTCTTTCCCGAGTCCTCAGAGATCTCTGCGAAAACAAAATTAGAGCAAACCTGAAAAATACACCAGCACACAAGGGTGGATCAACACCCTCTTTTTGTCCCTAATACGTCTTTGTTTTTTTCTCTGCAGGATGATAAGTATTTCTAACATTTCTCCTCTATCTTCATTCATTTATTTTAATACCAGCCCATTACCCTCATCATGGCCCATTGCATAAACCTACAGAATTTGCTTTCTTGCCCACTTTGAATATCTGGAAATTATTCACACACACACACACACACACACATATTCCCTTAGTGCATTTATCACCTTTAATTCTTCCTTTTAAGTGAAGGCCATTCAGCCACCTGTCTGTTTTGCTGTTTTTCTTTGATGTCCTGCCTATTTTCCACTAAGAAGGTAGTATTTGAGTCTTGGTCCTATCAAAGCTAGAAAAAACAGGAATGAAATTCAGGTCCTGCTGGCAGCAGCTCAAAGGGTGCTGTTTGAGGGAGGACGGGAGAAGAAGGAACAAGCACTCAGTGCGTTGCCACTTTTCCAGGGTCTAAGAGCACAGTCCTGCTGCAAAAGACAGCGTGATATGGCTAGGGGCCAAAAAAGGGATCCCGTTGCCCAGGGCAACATTAGCTACCCTGGCTGTGCCAGTGCTGCCCCACCAGCATCACTGCTTTGAGGCTGCCTGCCTGAAAGGTAACGACGGCTGTCTTCATCCCCAGATTCCTTACAGACCTTCAATGGGGGCACAGAAGGAAGACCGGCGTTGCTTCCCTGCCAGGCTTGAGATCAGACACTTCTGCCCATGCAGAACAATGTTCTTATGATCTTCTCACATCACACAACAAAGCCAGGACTAAATAGCCATGGATTTACAGCCATGCCTTCATAACACAGACCGGCAATGAAATAGGCTGAGGAAATTTGAGCCAGATAAGGACCACAGCAGCTCAAAGCTCCCCAAACCATATGCCCAGCATCCGTACTTGAGCTATGATGGCAGCAGAGCAATGACAGCAGAGGTGTTAGCACAGTCTGCGGCCAGCAGCTGTAATCTTTGGCACTTCTCTACTGATCCCCTCAGCCCTCCACCACCTCTGCTTTTCACCGCTCACATCTGGTCTTCTCCCTTGCAAGGATGCAACACCATTTCCACGTGAATCGCCATGGTGGTGAGCTGTGCTCCTCAGCTCTGAGCTGCCCTGCTCTGCCCTGCCATGGGGACACCCCGGGCACCAGCCTGTTTGTGGCACTGATGAAGGGAGACGGCCCTGCTGGGCACTGTCCGACTACTGTGGTTCTCAGGGCACAGCTGGGCACATGGAGCTCACCAGGGCGGAGATGTCCCAGACACAGTCCCTGACCAGGTGATGGAGCTGGGGGAGTGGCGGGACCCGTGGACCTCACTGACCCACACTCACCAGGCTGCTTCCCCAGCTCCTCTGTGGTGGAGTTCCCATCTTTCTCTGGAGTGGCTGCTGGGAGAAACATGCTGCTGGGCATCATCACCTCAGGTGTTGTCACCTGGAGACAGGGAGGAAAGGATGTGGGGAGAAGAAAAACACAGGAAAATATTTTAAACATCTTCAGTGGCAAAATTAGACACCAATATTGTAAAGTCAGAGGCGTCACTTTTCATAGCTCAGTGAAGACTCATATTTATTAGACAAAGCTCACATCAGTCAAAAGTGTTTCTACAGTTACATTCTGGACATAATTAGCAGTGCACACTTGAAGAATAATCTTATTATTAATATTTTTCCTTTATGTAGAATTCAGACTTTGATCACTGACAATGTTTTGTCATGGGCTGTGAAACTTCTTGTGCAACCAATTAAGTAGATAAGTTGAAAGGCCCACCTTAAGCTGCTGAAAACATAATAAGGCCCCTAATTAAATCATACCTCGTAAAGTACACTGTAATCTTGAACTAGGGAGCATTGCAGCACTGTTTTCAAAGTGTATCGATGCAGGAAAAGGAGGGGCATGAGAAAGAAAAGTACAAATAAGGAGAGAGGTGACAAAGGAAAGGATGAATAAGGAAAGACTAAAAAGATAGCAAATTGTCTGCAAAAAGAAAAGCTTTTGGTAACCCTTTCCTTGCTCTGACTGATGTGTTCCCTTCGCCTCTCTTCAAGTGTTTGTCTAGAACCTGCACCATCAGAACCAATGCGGTGCTTGAACACCAACATTTTTAAAGAGCTGGAGAGTTTGCGTGCTTCAACTAGAGATGCTCTTTGAAAGAGTCAAATGCATAAGCTCATGTTTTTCCGCAAAACTGTGTTCCTTAGGGTGTATCCAGTCACACAGAACATACAAACTACCTCACTAGCAGTTTGCGCATGGCTGGCGTCAGACACAGGACAACGAATACCCTTCTGAACATCCAGAGCCAGTATCTCACACCACCTGAAAAGCTGCCCCACAGCCTTTCTCCCCAGAGCAGCAACTGGAAAAACAGACCCGTAACAACGTCACAGTCCGTGCCGTATTCCAGTGCATGGCTGCCAGCACTGGTTAGATGCCTGCGGCAAGTGAAGACACCTCTACACCTCCGAGCAGGTGCATGCTTCACCCCACTGACACTCAGGGAGCATTTCCCATTCACCAGGGCCGTGGTGTACTGCACTTGAAGGTACAGAAACCAACACTGACTTGCAATGCTCGTGGCGCTTCTGCTCCCAGCCTCTGACTGCTGGGAAAGTGAGGCATACATAAACACTCCTAGACAGGTCTGTTTCCTAGCAAAACAAGTCCCTCTGTCCTTCTGTCAGATACTAAGAGGGCATTTGAACCTTGGATTTCAGAAGAGAGTGAGTGAGTGAGGCTGTTATCTGCATGCAGTGTTACCTTGCTTTCTGCGAAGTCAAGGACCACAAGGCTCCCACTGAACTGCACGAGATATTAGCAAATCTGTGGCGAAGCTGAAGGTAAACCTATGTGCAGGACATGAAATCTTCCTTATCTACACACATGTCAAATCCAAGCAAACATAGACTAGACCTTGGCTTCGCTAAGCGAATGGAAGCAAAAACAGTCCATGAAAAACCTCAGAATCAAATGTTCGCATATGAGTGGCTGCAGACCTCTGAACCGCACTGGGGAGCGATGCTGAGCTCCCTCCCTTTACTGGGATGGCTGGTGCACGGAGGTGAGCGCTGGGTCTCACAGACATCTGCAGGAAAGGCAGCTGGCACTGATAAATCACCAGGAGGGAAGCTGAGCACACCAAATTCATTCCACCTTTTACTCTAAGCAGGAGTATCTGACGGCTGTGGGTGGTGGGTCGGGAGACGTGAAAGGTCACTGGTTAATTCCCGGTAGCCAGGCTCGGAGGAGGGGGACGAGCAGGGATGCTGAGGAGGAAAGGCAAGAAGGAGCCATCCCTCTCAGCTTTATCAGCAGGGAGAACGCTCTCCTAGGATCTTTAGGAATTATGAAAAATAAATCATGAGAAATTAAAAAAAACCCCAACAGAGTAGAAAAAGAATAAAATTATCTAACACCTCAGCTGCACATCATTATAGAAAACTGTGGGCTTTTTATACGCATTACAGTAAGGCAGCCATCCCCACTACCACACTCAGTACGACGGATCAGTAATTGTTTTCATACACTTTAATTAGAAAAACTCAGATGGCTATGAATAATAATGGAAAAGAGAGACTTTTGCACTTGAAAGGTTGAAGTCAATCAAGTGTGAATGACGGCAAAAAAGAAAAAAAAAAGACACCAATTCATCAGGCCTCTGTTGTCTCGCCGCGTCTTTAATCATAATTCCTGATTGGGATTCAAGAAGGCAGTAAGCAGCGGTTCTTTGTCTGCCTTCACCTTCCGTCAATTAACTCTCCCCGAAATATAATCATCAACCTCACATGCTCCTCTGCATCTTAATCTGGGTCTCCAAACCAGTAAGTCCTGCCCTATATGTGTTTAAGTAATTACCTTTATCTACCTGCACCTCCATAGCCACAGTTCTCACCCTACTTCTACCCCTCCCTCCACAATAAAAAAAAAGAAGAAAAAAAAGGGGGGGAGGAAAAAAAAAAAGGCTGTGGTACATTAAATTGCTACAGGCACAAAAATCCAAAAGGCAAACAGAAAAAAGCTTGGAAAAAAAGTGCAGGAAACTAGAAATTCTGGATACGGATGTAGGGCAACTGCAGGCAGCCCAGGCAGCCACACAGGGATGGCCCTGGGAAGCAAAACCTTGAAAATAAGGCACTGGTCTTCCTTCAGCAATGGGACCCACTTCAGTCCTCTACCTGTTTAGCACCATTCAGGCTTCTTCTGAAAGTGCTGTCCGTTTCCTATGCCATTTTCCAGGGCAGGACTACTCTGTCTCTTCATCCCCAAGCACCACCCCTGAGCAGGTAGCAAAGATACAAATAGTGAAAATAGGCTGCACGTCTCAAATTATTTTGCATTTACACTGAATTCCAGACTGCCCATTTTGAACTACCTGTCCTTTTACACTGCAAACCTGTCCGAGGATATACCATTTCCTTGTACGTGCAGAAAATGCCTTGCATGTTGCAGCTGCTTTTATTATAAACAAGTAGTGAGAGTACCAAGGGGGCAGGAAGGTTTACTAGGCCACGGCCACCCGACAGGTAAACAAGGAGCGGTGCTCTACGACACAGCATTTTGTACTTCAGTTGTATTTAAATGGCATTAACTGTTCTGGTGATAGAGAGGAACGTGTTTATCTCGAGCACAGCCCGTGTTAGCGTGTGCTCTTGTTAAATGCTCTCTACCTCCCTCTCGCCTGAGCAGGCAATACCTGGCATGTAATCCTGGCATCCATCCTCAGCTCTGCTCAATACCTCTACCTCCCAGTTTAAATGTTTCCAACACCAACTGTTTCACATTGGCAACAAGTCAGTCAATGTGAATCATTATTAAAAAACAACCCTACAGAGGTAAGTCCAACAAATGTGATTTGTCTTCTCCCTTTCCTTCTTCTGTACTTGTTTTGCTCTGTCTGACATTAAACTGTGTCCCCTTCACAGCTGCAGCCGTGATCTTCTAGCCCACAAGCTGCCAGCAAAGACTTCCAGCTTGGAAACACCACTCTCACACCAGATCCACCTCTGTGCACAGCCCCGAGAGCGCCCGTCCCCCCGCCGCCCCTGTGTCCAAGGTCTCCTGTAGGTCGCTCTTCCAACGTTACCACACAGAAGCAAACGGTCCCCTCGACCCCTGTTGCTCTTGACCTTTCTGTCCAAATGAAACCAGGAGGTGGGGAGGAATTGGCAGCTCACTCCTACCCACTCTTTCTGACAGCTCAGCATTCGGATACCAATACGTGGATCAGGTTCTGTTTATCGGTACTTCGATGACTAGAGTCACTGTCTCCAAGAAAACCCCCGATGCTGAGGCAGGCGCTCAGGGCGCACCCTTTGCTCTGACTGCCCCGTCTCCATCCCCGTCCGCCCAAGTGGGACAGGGAACTTGCCTGGGTAAGGAGCGAAGGAGGGGGAAGTTTCGGCCAGAGACTGTGGCAGCCCCTCCTGCGCCCCACTTTGAAACATCTCCCCTGTGGTCTGTAGCGGAGATGGGAACGCCGGCCAGAGAACTTCCCTCTAGAGCAGACTGCAGAGAAGCCAATTATCTGCCTTAGAAGATGGGAAGTTGTTGGGACAAGTCCCTCTGCTTCCAAGGACCCTCCCTTTTGGATGAAATTCAGATCCCCTTAAGAAGATAAATTTCGTCATGATGACAAGATCCACTGACATGCATGGGCACCCCAATTCAATGGCCATTTCTATAGACAACGTGGTCCAGCGAGTGGCTGTTACAAAAAACCCAAGGGCTGACAGGCCATGTCTCCTGCCTCCCTGCCCCATGAGTATCCTCAGCAGACTGCACAGGCCCTGACACCTACAGCCCTGTCACCAGTCTGGAGAACAACCTGCGGGTCCACTCCTCACTGGTGACAACCTACAGCAGTGACAAGCGTGGCTCCTGCCACTATTAAGACGATGAACTGCAGAGCCGCTTATCAGCGTGGACTGGAGGCTCAGAGCTGCAACACCCCTCCCGCTCTGGCCCCGGCAGCATGACACAAGCATATTCCTGGCACGTCCAAAAAATTAATCTTGGATAGCGTGAATAGCCAGCTCCCCTTGTGCACTGGATCAGCCTGCTCTGACTTTCCTCTGGACCAAGTGACCAAACGTGTGGACAGCCTATGCAGTTCCTTCGTAAATGCCCCCAAATGCTGAAATCATGCGGCTTTGAAAAGAAAATCTCTAGAAGGGGTCTGAGGAGAGATACATTACTATCCCTATGTCCATGCAACCAGGGGGAAATACACATGCAATGCAAGGTTCCCAACCAGACAAAGGAGGTAATTTCCATTACAAAGAGAGAGAGAGGGTGCTGGAGTGAAAAGCTTCATTAGACTCAGAGAGGCAAAGCGATGGCAGTATACCAAGGTCACTTCTAATTTAGACCATCTAATTGGCAAACATGGCTCCAAATGGCTATCATCTCACAGGGCTCAGAATTAATGAAGCCCGATTATTTTCATTACCTTCATCCGAGATGGAGAATGAGACACAGAGTGAGAGGGAAAGGGGGGAGTGAGAGGGGGCGAGAAGGAGGGAGAGAGAAAAATTGAATGACAGCAGAAGGGAGAGAGCAATAAGAAAAGACAATAGGAAAGAGGGAAAAAATGTAAAGATAGCGAGAGGGAGAAGTGAGGATGGCAGGGACGGGCAAGAATTACTCTTAGAGCAAGGGAGAAAAGAAAAAGATGGAAAGACGGCTGAAACACTGGGAAGACACCCTAAACCGAGGAAGAGAAAACTGACAACAGAAATGACGGGAGAGGAATGTGCAGAAGGATAAAGCCGGCCGCGGGAGGAGGGAGAGCTCCCCGCTCCCGGAGGCTCTCGGGAAGCCGTCCCTTCTCCTGGCTTGAGCCCATCAGTCTTGTCAATCGACTGTGCAGGCGAACTGCACTTCACCCTCATTAAGGGGCTCTCTGCTGAAGCGGTGCAGGCCCAAGATTAGCAAAGAGGCTGTTATGTGGAAAGATGGCGATTAGACCCGCTTAGAGAGGCTGAAACGCCACGTAAAATGAACTCGGCCACCTTGGCGCACCAGCCCCATGGAAGGGAAGCCGCAGGAGACCGGGACGACGGCGGGAGCCCCTGCCCCTGCCCCTGCCCCGCGGGGGCTTCCCCGGCCGCCCCGCCGTGCGGGGACGTGGTGCGAGCTCTGCTCCCCTCACCCTGTGGCTGCCGCCCCGCCAGCCCCCCGTCCCATGCCTGGGCTGGCGGGGAGGACCCGGGTGTCCCGTGGGACAGCCAGCCCGGCTGCTCGCTGATATGAAAAGGACGAGGCACGGAACAGCCAGCTCTGAGATGCTGAGCACAAGCAAGCAGCCGTTACTATGGCAACAGACATATTAGACACTGCAGGTTCCTGAAAGGCGTCTGATAAGGTATTATTAACTGGAGCCTCCTCCAAACGCCAAGCGCAAAGACACTATGTCGAAAGGGACCTGGCTCCCAGTTACTGGACTGCAATTCCCTCACAGTGGCACCAAGACCTGATTCACGTGTCAGACTGAGACGGGAATCTTAGCTACAATGAGCAAAATTGGCAACCTTTGATGCTGCCACGTTCTCCACAAGCCATCCTGACTTCTCAAAATATGTCATTTAATACAAAAAAGAACCGCTTTCTTGGCCCACATGCTATTTGACTTGAAGCAGGAGAGGCCGTCTTCCTCCCCAGACACATCTCTGGGTACCAAAGGAAACAGCTGCCCAGGGCCAGGGGCAATGGCAAGGTGGAAAAACCAGAAACGAGCAAGAGGACGAGCTTCATGGCTACGCCAGTCTCCACGGTTCTCAGCAGAAGACCTGTGCTCTGCAGCAGAAGGACAAGGCCCTGCTCCAGCACAGCAGATGCGCTCACCTAAGGGGCTGTTCTCCACAGTACTGCAGTTGCTTTGGCCATGTCCTCTGCGGGGTGCCCTGAGCTCCTTAAAAAGTGCCTTCTGCCAGTCTCCCTGTATCCTGGAGGACACAGATCTGCCCAGGCTGAGAGGATGGACCAGCCCAACTGCACCCGTTCCAGACTGCGCGTTCTGCCAACGGCCCAACTCAGAAACGAACCATTTCACGTCAGCGTAACAGATACCCTTAGCAAACTGGTTGCACTGGCTGGCGCAAGAAAGGGGCTCAGCTTCTGCTCACTGCTCTTCTAAGGTCAAAATGCCTTCCATCAATTTAGTTAGAAGTTAACAAGATTCGTTCAAGTCCTCAGAAGGTTATTTACACACTCAAGCACCATCAATCAAAACAGATGCAGGTCGCAGAGACCGAGGTCTTTGTGATGGGACAGTTCCCTGACCCAGGTGCACAAGTGGTCGGCAGAGCAGAGCTACCCCCTGCTAGAGCCTGCGAGCACGGCCAGCTTCACAGGGTTAGTGAACGGCTGGTGCTCTTCTTCCCTACCTCTCTATATTCTGTTACTCAGAGAGGGCCAGGGCCAGTCAGCCTGGCTGGATTTTTAATGGGTTTTATTTACAATGTGGTGCCTACTCGGGGCACACACGGTTCTTGCAGGCGGTGGGGAGCATTGGTCCAACGGTGGCCACCACGAGCCTTCGCAGCCTGCTGGGGTGCAGGACACATCTTTGGCTCCTGCGGAGCCCAACAGGGCTGAGAGAGAGGGCAGAAAAGTGAGAGGACAGGTAGCTGGTAAAGCAAAGCAGGAAGATAAAAAGCATAAAGGCATTTGAGAAGGAGCCACAAGAGGACTGGAAGGGTGATTGAAAGAGAAGATGAGGGAACTATAAGAGGAAAGCTGGGCAACGCTGCACATGCTTGCTCAGACAACATCAAAGGAGGGGAGCTGATAACACGAGTATTACGACAAACATGATATTATCCGTGTCCATTGTCAGGAATCGGCAAAGAAGGGAGAAAACAAGCAGAAATGGGGTGCAAGAAAAAAAATCACAAAGAGAAAGAACTGACAGGAATCAAAATAAACACTTATTTTATATACTTGGTGACAAGTTCTTAAATGCAGACACAACCTTGCCTTGAAGATTATACCAAAGAAATAACAGTGTAGAAATCTGACAATACATCCCATTTGTGAATTTAGAAGGGTTTTTGAAAATGTGCCTTATTAATTCTACCTGTATCTTAAACTGACACTAGCAAATGGAAACGCGCACTCATGTGAAACCTATGAAAAGGGAATTCATGAAAGAAACATTCTGGGACTCAAAATGTTATTTACTGAAGCAAGTGCCTGAGTGCTGGAGAGTGGGGTAAGCCTTTATGAGCATTTCTGCACCACGAGAGCACGTACAAGTCCTGGAGAAGGGGTCTGGGAGCTGCACACACAACTCCACGCGTATGCCAGCAGCAGAGAGGGACTCTGGGTCAGCGGCTCTGGGATAAAGCAAGCCAGAGCACAAACCCAGGTCTCACAAATGAGAACCTGAACACTGTGCTGTTAATTTGCTACTCCTCACCAAGCACTAGCTCTGAAGTTAGATGAATTTCGATTCCTTGGAGATGGTGTTGGAGAAGGATTCCCATGCTAGGTGCTGAAACAAGGATGCAGGGCAGAACAGGAGCCTGGTGCAAAAACACTTGTGCTGAACCACAATCTTCTCCCCATCAGAAGCGGCACAAGCAGTAGCAATCATAACCCATACACAGGCACAATGCTGTCTGACAAACAGCTCGAGAAGTGGAGTTGTTACAAGTTTGAGCTCTACATGAAGACAGTTAACTTTACCTAGCAAACTCACACTCCATGCTTCAGTGGCAAACTTCCTACTTCAGAGGATTTTAAATGCCTGTGCTTAAATTTTAATTTAAAACCAGGCATTTCCAAACATTTTAAAAACAGCACTTGAAACAGTAGGTCTAGTATTCAACAGTCCCATAATAAGGTTCCGCCTCCCTTGGGCCAACTGCAGTGTATCCCTTGTTCAGGTTACTCTGAAAAAAGGGAATTGTTACGCAACAAAAGCATTGTAATTTTGGATGGAGCGACTCCTCACAGAAGTAACAGATCCAACTTATCTCATACAACCATAACAATGATCCTCATTAAGTGAACTAAGCGCAGAACATGGGCTGCACAATAGGACTGTCTCCCCTCCACAAGATGAGACCGCCAAGGGAAGTTACTCTGTTGGTTCTTAAAATCATATTTTAAGCAGAAACCTGTTATCTAATTTCCTGTAATGTTACCTTAATCACCCTGGCTGTCCTTGGGAAGTGCTCATCAACACACAGCACTTTTTCTCTGCAACAGAAGCAGCACAGTACATCAGCTACTGCATCTCCCAGAAGCTTCTGTGCAAATGCGATCCCAGGCAATGACCTCAGTAGTTAAAGGAAATCATATTTATTCTAATCTCTTCACAGGGAAATTACTCAACACTGAAACACTGCCAGTTTCCACAGTGGTCAGGCACGGAGAAGATAGTCTCTGCAGACAAAACCTACAGGGATGGGGAAAACCTAGATGACAGAGCCCTGACAGATGAAGGAGCTGCCCACTACAGCAAAGTCAGCCCGTCCAGGTCAGGCCATCCCGTTACTCTTCATCTTCGCTAGGAAGGCAGCAGACATGCTTGAGTACGCAGCCACTTACCGTCATGATGAGTTTCTCGACACAGTCAGGTGACACACTGTGCAGATGGGTGAGGTGCAGCTGCAAATGGATCTTGTTGTTCAGCATGTCCTGGCAGAGTGGGCAGCGGAGCATGGGCTGCACTGAGTGCTGGGTCATCGCGTGCACCCGCAGCCGATTCACGTCTGTGTTACTGTACTTGCAATATGGACACTGATACATCTGCAGAGCAAGACAAATGAATCACACAATTGTTACAGCTGCTGCTTTCCTCTTTCCTTACAGCTAGACTTTAATAATTTGATGCCTTCTCCTACCACCAGTTACCGCCTTTCATCCTCCTTCTCCTATTTTATTCTTTGCTTTTGGCACGTATGAAACAAATTACCTGCTTGTAGATGCACAAAAAGCTGGGTTCTTCTTCCTTACCTGCTCTGATTTGGTCTCCTCTGAAGTTTTTGACCACTTAAAGGAGAGAGGCGACTCAGAGCTGCTGGGAAACGATATTCGTTTAGAAGATGCTGGAGGCTCTGTCAGCTCCTTCTCTGCCTGGCTGGCTGGTGCTGCAACAAAAAGAGATTTCTATCAGGACATCCCCAAAGCGGCTTAAGTTGGACGAAGACCGTATTTCCATTTGCTGCTGTTGCTTGAAACATAGCAAGGACTTGGAGGAGGACGAGTCTGTGGACCAACTTACATCCTACAAAGCACGCCTGGCCAAAAAAAGTTTTCTTGATTATCTTTAATAGTGTCATTTATAGTTAGAAGCAATCTCAGCTATTTCTGTTGGCTGCTTACAACCTGTTAGGTACAGGACAGTCTTGTCCTGTGTTTACATCGGACACACAAATGCTTGGCCAGACGTGAAGGCCAATGCGTCACCTCCACGAGCAGCTGGCTGACTCAACAAAGCAGAACTCGTACTCCTAGCTCACCTGGGACGTTTTGCATATGAACCCTCTAGAATACATTTCCCTTGGAGACGGCTGGAAGCTGTGGCCTTCAACCCAACTGACTTGCACGCTGGGCTGGAAGCAGCGGCACACTGCCAGGGCAGCACCGGCCAGCTCAGCCTCAGGGAAGAGCGGACATCTGAGGGTACTCCCCAGCAAGTGGTACCTCCAAAATGCTCACGATGGCAGTGGCCCAGGCTACAGCCAGTGCTGGGATGGGATGCGGATGTTCTCACGCTGTAACAAGCTGAGGAAAGGCGATTTTATTTCAGCAAAACAGAAAAAGGCAAATGAGCCCAGAAGTCAACAGCAAAACACTCTGCAAGTTGTGGCACTCCGAGAAGCACATCCCTGACCTTTACCCCTCCCCCGAACCCTGGCAGCCTGCAGTACATAAATTTGTGGGACATCTATTATTTAAAAACTGTAAGGACAAGTATATTATACACAGCCCCCGTCTCCTCCTCCCCGAACACACATTCATAACAGTACTTTAATCTGTCTCGAATCGACTTCAAACCCATTTCGCCCTTAATGGGAGTTATTCATTTTCACTTGAAAGGTAATATATGACAGCTGGATATTTAATATGATGGATCGACTGCCGATTAACAAGGCACTGTAGCATTCTTAGACCGGTCCCCCCATACTCTTCCCCTTGTCTCATTCTCTTTGTGAACCCTCTGGTATCCGCTCCTTGTTTCAGAAGATGCCGTCAGAGTAATATCCAGGCAAACTGCTTCCTTCTCAAAGATCCTTCCATTCACTGGCATAAGCTATATTTTGAAAGGTACCACATCACAGTAAGAAATACAATCCCCATTTATAACTGCCTTCCCTGCCAGACCCCACCTCTAAGCATTCAGTTAAATAGAGGCAAAATGACTTCCAGGAGCGGGAAAATAGGTTTTGCAAATAGATAACAATGCTGCCAGAGGGAGGCAGGGATCAGAGGAGCTCTGGTACTACTGAATTTCTCCTGGTAGACTTGGCCGTGCCAAAGCCTGCTTAGGGGCAATTTCCTTCCCTGTAGTGCTGCCCTGCCGCATGCCTCTTATTTCAGCCCTGGCTGGTTATACAACCACCTCCATGCACGGATGTAAAGTCCTGGCTGTATCTGAAACCAAAACCACAGGACCCCACTGTGCTGCCAACTCCATGAAAACGTCCAAACCTAGAGTTTCTTTGTGTAAAACAAGTCTGCGGTGTCAGTGCCGACACACGGACACTCACACAGACCCCGCTCTGGCCCCTGCGCAGAACGGCGGACTGCTGCTCAGGTCAGTCCACTAGCTTGAACCCACGACCCTCCCTGGGGTTCAGACCTGGAAAGTCATTAAAGACGTCTACAGGACCAAAGCTGGCCTTCCTTACTTCCTACTAATAAAATCCACTTGGAGCGTGAGAACCACGGCACCACTGCGGACCCACCTGCAGCTCCTCTGCTGAGGAAAGCAATCCTGCCAGTGGGTTTGGGGAGGCAGAGACCACCACCGAGAGCCAGCATCGTGGTGGGCGAAGGACCACCCTGCCTTAAAATGCCCTGCCCGAGCCTTGTGTGATCTAAGTGGCCCTGAGAAGGAGGCTAATTGCTGTTGACATAGTCCACTCCTCGGTGTGACCTTGGACATTGAAGCGTCAGCCCCAATCAGGCAGTCAGGCGTCGCGACCGGCGTCCAGAGACCCCAGGGCTGGCAGTGCGGTCACGCAGCCGTGCGAGCTCTGCTCCAGCCCTGCACCGGTCTGGGATGACAATGCCAGCCACAGCTTCGGGTCCCCTTAGACTTCTCTGCCCCAGATGGCGATTGTGTCTCCTGGGTGGTCTGGGCAGGGTCTCTCTGGGCTCTGTATCTGTCAAACCACCGCTTCAGATCTTTGGGTGTCATCTGCTCTGCAAAACTACTGGCAAGTGCTGCAGTCAGCCGTGCTGGCACTGCCAGCCCAGGGAGAGGGTCAGGGGACGCAAGGGAGGAAAAGGGATGACTGGAGAAACCTCTGCTCGTGTATATGGGTTACCTTTCCAAACAAGGGATGATGCTTTCAGCTTTGGCAACAGAGTGAGACCCATGAAATACCTACAAAACTGCATTAATGAACCCAGGCGTGCTCCTACAGCGTGAGCTCTGGACACTTTCAAAACCCCTGATGCCCCCACCAGTGGTAGGATCTGCACTGGCACAGCGAGGCATGAGCAGCTCAGGGAGCCCCTGGTCCTCACCCTCTGACACGGACTTCACTGTGCACCGCTTCTAGCAGCTCACCAATGTGATGTTTTCAGATGCAGTGACTAAATTCAGCAACCCAACTGTCAATGACCCCGTAGCGAACACTAGCTGTAACCTCTGGAGTCACGACAGGGTATTTTCTTATTTCCTTTCTACTGCGAAGCAGCCTGCTTAGAATTAGGGAAAATTAAAAGGTCATTAAAATTTACTTTTACTTACCACCTCCAAAGTGGCCAATTTTATTAAATGCACTTGATCCAACCCATAACTTTAATCCTTCAAAACCTGAACTATTAATGATTGTCCAGACCCCAGAGTAACTGGTTTGTTGCAGGGTTCTAAAAAACGCATACGGAACATTTGTTCTAAGTATTATTTTTTGAGTTGACAGCTCAAGTGGGAATTTTAACACCGAGACCGAAGTTTATTGTTGATAAACAGCCAAACACATGAAGTGACACATTCAGTCCACATCACAGATCAGAGGAATTAAAAACTCTCTTCTGCCTGGAGAAATGAGGACACACAGCTCGGCACCTGCCTGCAGAGCTTCCTGGCAGCTGCGTGGGACCTTCGTGTCTGCACGGAGTGGATGGGACAAAATGTCCTTGGCTGAAAATGTCAAAAGGGCCTCAGCCCCGAATGGCAGCTTGGCACCAGAGAAGGTGGAGCACAACGCCTGTGCTCTCACCATGTCCAACACCACGCTTAGAGGTCCAGGCCTTGCAGGAAAGAAAAAGGAATCTGGGTTTGAAGTATGACATACGGCTATGCATCACTCAGTATTTTTACTATTTTGACTCTTTAAATGGATTTAGTTCAGGTTTGCCGACCTTAGAGAAAAATCTGCGTTTCTCAACAAATGTACCCAAAAGCCAAGTGCAATGGGCCTGCGCTGCTGCAGGCGCACTGCCCCACCACAGCACTTCTTGGAGACCTACTTGTCTTCTCCTTCTTCCTCGGCAGCTTCTGCTTTGCAGAGGAGGAGGAGAAATGCTCCCAGGCATTAATTCAGAAGTGAGATGGGACACTTCCTTGGAAGTGGGGATCCTTTCCTTTGCTAGGTCCAGAGGCAAAACCGGCAAGGGTTCCCAAAGCTGCCTGCTCTCCATCCTGGTGGGAAGGGAGTTGCCACCCCGCCTCCCAGCCATCAGATTCTTTTAGCTAAAGTACCACTGACAGCCCCTTCATCTAAACTTCCATCTCCCAACCCAGCAACATAATGGAGAAGCCAATTAAATGATTATTAATTCATGCTGCTTTCCGTAAGCCAGAGGTTCTCATCTCCCTGCATTCCGTAAACCAGCTTGCCACTTGCCCTAGAAATTTACAGTGGGGTTTCTGCTATCTCCATTGATTTAAAAAACAACACCCTCCCCGCCCCCAGCCTACTGAAAAAACTCCCTTCCTACTAAGTTCAGCAGCCAGCCTGGGAAAAAGTTTTCAGTGGGACCAGGGAACTGTGTTTTCACTGTCCGATGGAAAATGAAATTCCATATTTGGTGGTGCCTCCCTCCTCAAACCTCCCCTGACGTTTTCTTGGAGCAATTACTCAGCATCACGAGCCCTTGGACCAGACTGACCTGCCTGCCGTGCCTGCACAGTCCTGCAGCTGGAAATGCCCACGATGGCAGCCATCACCCCTGCATCGGTCTCGCAGAGGAGCATCCTTAAAGTGGCTGCGGTTTTCCTCCCCAGACCCCGAGTCTGGAGCAGACTGTTTGAGCTGTTTTCATGCTCACGCAGCCTTCACCGCGGGCGATGGGCAAGGCCAGGTCCTGTGGTCCAGACCTACCTGTGCAGTTCCATTAACAGCAGCTCAGGAGCCCAGAATAACGGCACAAAAAGTTTCAGTCTCAGCCTCTCTGGTGGACAGTTGCTACCCCACAGAAACACGCAACACAATTTGTATTAATACGGCAAGAGTAAGTCTGAGAAAGTAACTCCACCGAGAGACTGCAGTGACACAAAAGCGGCCAGAGCCCTGCTCAGGTCACCCCAACAGGGCACCTGGGTGTACAGCACTGCTACAGTGCTGCCCGTTTGCTACCTCCTGTCTTAATAATATATGGTTGAATGTTTCTTTCTGAAACACTGTCTGTTTACATTCCTTGTTCCCTGAAGGTACCATTCATTCTAATAAGATGTTGTAGCCATACTAACAGGCCTGTATATTGCCTGTTACTCTACAGTATTTTTTCAACTCTGTATTTGATAAATAACGTGACCGTATGATAGACAGAACTAACTACACAGAGATTTGCAAGCACACTTTTGTACCCAGACCTTTATTGCTGCCTTTCAGAAATGTGGCCCTGAAAATGGTCAAATAATTTATTTTTCTAATGCTGTGTCATACCTTCCAGCCTGCAGTGAGTACGAACAACTGAATTACTATTAAATATTCATATTACAGTACCCAGAAGCCCCAACCGCCACCAGACTTTTCGGCCATGCTCTATACAAACACAGAGCACCCAGAAAACGTCGTGGTGAGATGCCAGGCAGCACAAGGGGCACTTGGAGGCAGGTCTTCCCCGCAGCCCTGCAGATCAGCTCATCTCCTGTCGACTCCTGAAGGAGGGCCTGGGACCTGCCGGGAGCTGCGCTGCTCCCGGCACAATGCTCTCACACGGCGCCGCGCTGTGAACCAAAAACGAAGGCACCGGGGGAGAGAAAATGACCCACACAGACCAGGCGAGAGATCAACGGCACGAAGTTACGGCTCAATCCCAAAGGTTACGGGATTCTCGACTCTGACCCAGGGAGCAGGAGAGCTGGTGAGCAACGCGGCCGCGGGCGGCCCTGCCACGCCGGCATGCTGGGACCAGGGTCCAGGTGCTCACAGATACAAACGTGGCAGCGACCGCAGCAGAAGCTCACCTTGGCGCTCGAGTAGCAAAATGCTCCAGCTGATGTACCTGAAAGAAAAGGCCTGGACCAAAGCCGGAAGGCTTCCCTGCCCCAGGAGCGACAGCTCCCTCTTTGCTGCTCAGAGACTTGTGCAGGGCAGAAGGAAAGATGGGGTATGTAGAATGTCATCCCATCTTGTGCCCAGCGTGACCCCACCTTTGCAAAGTGGTACCCTAAAGCACTGCACCTTTTCTTCCAGCAAGAAGATTTTATCTTTAGAACCACAGGAAATCTTGGTTTTTTTAAATTACAAAGTGGCTGAAAGGAAACAAGCAACAACCTTTTATATATACCTATTTCATATGGTTCCTGAGCCAGCTATCAATCTGTGTGAATATTACTGTCCAATTCAACTGAATAAGTATTTCAACTAACCTACCACGAGAATCCGTATCAACTAATTTGTTGAATCAATATGTTGAGCTTGGGAGATGGTCTATACAACAGTAATTCTGCTAACTCCTTAAAACCAGCAAGAAGGGATCACCACCACTGCCGGGCAGCACACAGCTACCTGGTGAGCAGAAACTACTGGTGAGGAAAGCGTGAACATGGAGAGTGGAGATTGCAGAGACATCGGCAGACACCTGCTTGCTGAAGAACATGCATGAAAAGTATCTGAAAACAAACAGCAAAGCAGCCATCGGACAGGCTCCGCTGCAGCACAGCAATTCATCCAGCAGTGCCACCGAGACGGCCCCTCCACACTCCCGGACACCCTAGAAAGCAGGGACTGCCGCACAGGCGGGTTTTAGTATATGTCTTATCACTGCTGGGGAGGGAGCAACCGGGTTTTACTGTGGTGAACACAACACACACGTGCTTTCAAGATTAGCAGCTGGAAAAGGCAGCTGAGAGCTGGCAGGGAGCCGTGCAGGCAAGGAGGGCCAGCTCCGGTTTGGGGGCATGCAGGACCACCTCTCCCAGCCAGAAGTCAACGACTGTTCCGCTTGGGCCAGACTGGTAATTTTGCAGCTTTTTATTTTTTAAGTAGCCACACTTCATTAGGCATAGAGTTCAAGAAAGCCATAAAAATGATCAGGCCGACCACGAGGAAGAATCGAAGGCACCGAGCACGTGGCTGAGCTCAACGGCCCCACCGGCGCGGAGGGGGCCAGGACCGGGCGAGCCTGGCAGAGCCAGGCCGGTGCGCTGTGCACAGGGCAACCGGGGATGCTCCGGGGCCGCAGCTCGGCACAGCGCCCGCGGCCGGCCGGCTCCGGCCGGGGATGATCCCGCGGCGTGTCCCGGGGAAGGGCCAATGGGCCTTTGGGGTGTCCCCCAGAGCCGCCGCCGGGCCATCGCCTCCCCTTCGCCCCCACAGAGCCCAGACACAGCGCTCCTGCGGACGCTGCCGGGAGCCAGGCCCGCTCCCAGCCCAGCCTCCGCAGCAAGCCCTGGCACAGGGGCACCTGGCCTGGCTGTTTTCCTGGGCTGGAGCTGGCGCCCAGGGTCCTTTTGTGCTTTGTAAGTCCTCAGGAAAAAAGCAGAATGACAGTCAGCCTTCCCGTCCCCTCTCCTAGGTTTCCTTCACACGGAAGCCAGGCTCAAGAGCTGCGCCATCGCGCCCTTCGTCCCCTTCCTCCCAGCCCGCTCTTGCCCTCGTCTTTACTCTGGTCTACGGAATATCCCAGCCATTAAGTGCTCAACAAACACCATATATTAAAAAAACAGAAAAAAGCGGCAGCAGGGGGAGGGGCAGTAATAGATTTCCGTGAGGATGTGCCTGACCTGTTTTTTTCAATTTCAGTAATTAGAAAGGCAGTGGGCCTGTAGGAATTATTCATAAACTGCAGGAGCTGTGCAGTATACATTTATGTTAAACATGTCAAATCCGATTGAAATCATGCCTGCCAGCACCATACTCCATAAACACACTTTTCTGCAACAATTTCCCAGCTCTCGGCAGCCCATTAATACCTCCTTTAATAGCAATCTACCACGGATTCGAATCAGGGACGCTCCATTGCACTAATTGCTCTGTTAGGTGAGCATCATGGATTTAAAAAAAAAAAAAATCATTAAAAAAAATAAAAGCCCTTCAGGCTAGTCCTCTAGAAATATTTCATTTCAATCTATATTTTAAGTAGAGTTTGTTTCTTGTTTTTGTGGAAAAAAATCTGATATTCTGCATCTATACAACTGACAGTGCATTAAGAAAGTCTCTTTCATAGCTGGGTCACTGCAGATGAAGCGCTTCTCTCTAGTAAGAAAACACATATAAGCCCCACCCCAAATCTCAAAAGTCTCATACTGATCTACCCTGGCCTGACACAGGCTTTAGCTGGAAACCAATGTGTTGAATATTAATCATTTACATCCTGCCTTAAAAATGGAGTCGGGAAGAGCCACGATTTCTTTCCTCCTTGCTGGTTTACTGGTGATAAATCTCACGTTAGTCATGATGAGATGATTTCTAAAGCTCAGCCATCAGGCAAAGAGCATCTCCCTTCTCCAGCACGGAGGTGGACGACTCCGGAGCAGAAAGAGGGAAGCAGGCAGGGCAGAGGCAGCTCCGGTGCGAGGGGGCTGCACTGAATGGAGCTTGGGAGCTGCTTAATCCCACTGCCAGAGAGAGAGGAAAAAGAGAAAGCAACCAGGTCCCGTCTAGAAACAGGGAACATCAGCCCTTTTCTCTCCACACAGTATTTTAGGAGTCACATAAGAATGTCAGCGCCTGTGAAGCACTGCTGCTTGTTAGGAGTTGAGGCGAACAGCGGCAGCGTGAGCACTGCTGAAAGCAGACAGCACTGTTGCTTTCCAGAAATCTTTTAGGAGCCACAAAGATGTATGTGAAAATCACGGTAAAACAAATCCTTATTTGGGATGGAGTTTTCCACGTGTATATTTTAATGGAAAGTACTACATAAAAAAATGTTTCTGCTTAAGATTATTCTGCTTTAAAATAAATAAAAAACCAAACTGATAAATTTATTTTGCAGCTGAGACATTTTGACAAATTTACAACAAAAGCAGAGAAGTTTTTCATTTCAGTGCTAACACCAACACTGGTGCAGCCTGCCACATGCGGATGTATGTACCGTAGAGCAGTCAAACAACCCTGACTCATCACTTGCGTGTTTGTGCAGACGGAGCTTGGGAGACACACTTGACATTTCGTTAGAGATCTCACAAATCTTTAAGAAAGTGGAAGAAATAATCACCCAGTGCACAGTTAAGAAACTGAGGCACAGAAGGTGAGTAAATTGCTAAGGAACGTAATGATCAAATTGCAGCATGATGAACAGAAAACAGGTCTATCAACCTCCACCTTCAACGCACTATTTATTGGCTTTGAGCCTGCACTTCTTTCTCGCCTATCTCCCACTTTCACAGAATTGCATGGCTCAGAGGCACCTCCAAAGGTCAGCCGGTCCATCCAAAGCGGGATAAACTGTGCCTACTTCATTCCCGACAGCAGCTCGTCTAATCTTCTTGAAAGACCTCTGAGGAATCTTCCCAGAAAATCTACTTCAGTGCTTCACAAGCTGTACAGGGAGAATTTTTTTAAAGTTTATTATCTAACCTCAATTCTTCTCCCTTCAATTTAAGCCCATTGCTTCTTGTTGTCTATATCCTGAGCATAGAGAACAAATTATTTCCTTCCTTTTAGAAGTAATTTATGCACGAGAAGACTTATCTTGTCCTCCCCTTTGGTCTTGTCTTTTTGGGACAAATAAGCCTGTTTGTATGTTCCATTTTCTCCTCACAGCTGATGCTATGCAGACCATGCTCTGTTCTGGGTTGTTCTTGCTGTTTGGGCTTTCTGAAATTGCTCCTCAACTTTCTTGATACTCCAAGCTTAGAAATGGACAGCTTTCCAGTGCTGAAGAAATGCACCCATTCCATAATATTTTTACCTACACCATAATGGCTGTGCTTCATTTTCAGACTGTCCTGAAAAGCAGCATCAAAAGTCTTCCTAAGGAGAAGAAACGAGATACTAACTGCAAACAGGACCTTCTTCACACAGAATGAAACTGGGTCGTGTTGACATGATTTGCTCTTGACAAATCCGTGTCGACTGTTACTCATCTCATTATCTTCCCGTCAGTACTTACAAACAGTTGTTTGGTCAATTCCCAGGAAAATCTGGGGCAAACGGAGCTGGCAGGTGTGCGGTTCCCCAGCTACTCCTTTAGTCAAAGATAAGCACCGTGCCTGTCCCCTTGCAGTACCTCCCTGATTTTCTGTAAATTCACAAGAGATAGCAGCTGACAGGACTGAGGATGCTTCAGTCACTTTCTTAAAACACCCAGGTATGAAGTAGCAGGTAACTGATGTGACAACATTTAGCTCAACTAAGTACTTTGCAGCCTGTTCCTTCACAGCTGGAGGACGAGGTCTCCCCACAGTGCCGCTGACATGGTCTGCTCTGGTCTCTGATGTGGTCTGTCTGTTTAGTGAAGACGAATGCAAAGAAGGCTTTATGTATGCTCTCCAGCTTTCTTGACATCGTGGTTGGTAACATTCCCACTCTGCTGAGCTGCAGGCCAGCTCTTTTCTTGCAGTCTCCTCTTACAGCAAGTGAGTGCTTCCTTAATACTGCCTGTTTCCCTCCCTGGTTACATCTTAATTTGTACTGTGGCGTTTTGATATTCCTGTGCATGCAGACACTGCTCTTCTGTGGTTGTCATGAATAACCTGACCTAGTTTCCGTTTCCTTTCCATGTCTGAGGTCCAGAAGGACATGGCAACGCAGCCACGTTCCTCAAGGGAGCTCGAAAGCAGAAACAATAGAAGACCAAGGTGTGATACCTTCTTCGCATATCCACTGTACATAAACAGCGGATAACATTTTTTTTGTTTTAAAGTTAAGGGTAATGTTGTTACATGCTTGAAAGCAGTACCTGAAATCAACAACAGCATGTGCATACACTTGCTGAGGCTGTACTCTTCAGCCTTGCAACAGCTTTGGACACGGCTTGTCCAGAGCTCTGTGGGCTTATGTACATAGCCTGCATATTCCTTTGTGTGTTTTCCTTTGAAGACTTGATGAAGCTGTCCATTTCTTATCTGCCGTTTGACTGACAAACACCAAAAATGGGTTAAGAATTTCACTGGCAGGATGAAGAAAAAAACCCCACCCAAATTTAGAGTTTCTGGATAGTAAAGGGTTTAAAAAGTAGGTTCTTACATGTTTTAACATATAAAAATAATCTTTTCACATAGATCAGCTTTTCTAAGTGCTTCAGGTTTGGGCAAAGGGCCCTACTTACCTTTTAAAAGATTTAATAAATAGACAATACATACATCTTTCTGTGACACTTACAAAGTGTGCTTTTTGCTTAGGATCACACAATCCCACACAACAAGAGACTAAGAATCACCTACAGCCAACCAAAATCTGCATCTCTGGGTTGAAGAATGGGTCTGTGATTGGGAGCAACATACAGAGCAACCTCAGTGAGTGCAGCCTAGACTGAGAACATGAGCTTCAACAAGCATTAAAGCACAGCTTGTTTTCTTCACCAGTTTGGACACATCTTCCAATTGACTGAAATTGAGAATGGTTGAGATTAAAACAGTACTGAGGTGAAAGACCACATTTCATCCTTTTGAAGACTATGTAAGCCAAAGTATCTCTTTGGCTGTGGCTCACTAAGAGGCAACCACAACCACAGCAGGAGAAGGCTGCCTGGAAGAATGGTCTGCGCAGACTGAGAGGAATCGTACCAAGCAACCGTAAGTCTGCAAACTGACTGGGCTACTGTGCAGAAACAGAAACAGGGAGTCAGAACTGCTCCATCCTGGGTCAAAGAAAATGAGTATCGTCTCCAGCACCTCCGTTTCCACAGCTACACTGAAGCGGTCAGCAAGTGCCAGCTGAGGAGGGGAACGGCCCTCTCCAGAGGAGGACAATCTTGCAGCTCCCTTCTGCTCAAAGGCAAGGAATATTTAAAAGTTTCCTCCCACTCCCCTCTACAAGACAGCAACCATCTTCTGGGAAAGACGGAGTAACATAATACCTTCATAATTAATCCATCTAAGGATTTTTCAATGGGAAACCTTTCAGATTCCACTGCAATAACGTAAGCGTTGTTGTGCACCTGCAGTTTCCGTTTCAGGATGCCATGGCTCTAGCAGAAAGTGAGCAGTTAACGGAGCACAAGCACAGGCTCTGCCTCTCTGCTCTGCCCTTCTGCGTCAAAATCTGCTACCAGGGCCGGGACCAGGACCATGATGAAAAAGCAGGCTAACAGTCTCTCAAGTCTTAACAACATAGGGTGGGGTTTCACGATACGCTTAATCCATCCTAAGTGCTGGCTGCTGCCAGAAGGGGCAGTCCCTTTCTCCCTCCTCCCCTCCCAGCTGCTGATTCCCACTGCTCGGGTCTGGCCCAGCACCACTGAGCCCAGGGGAGCTCTGACCCGCTGCCCCAGCGCGAGCCTGGGGCTGGGAGGGGGGGACGCGTGACCGACCATGGCTCAAACTACGCGAATGCATTGCAAAGCTACACCTGAAGACATCACAGAGGACGACACTTATGTCATGCTTACAGTACTGCATGGCGCAGTCATTTAAGGAAAAGAGTTTTGCAGACCGCTGTTCTTTCCACTTTCCTTTCCTGGATTTAAAGAAAAAGAGGGATCAAAACCCACCTGTCCATTTACTCTGGTCCTTGTCCCCTCCGCTCTCTTGCTCCTTGGCAGGCTCTTCAGCATCACCGGCTGTTTCATTGGGCCCTTCCACATCTTCAATGGATTCTTCTGAAACAAGAGAAGCAGAAAGTGTAACATAAAAATGGAAGTCAAAACAGAAGAGCAAGTAACTGCCACTGAGCAAAAGCAACAGCCAACGCTGAAGCACAAGTGTCGAGAGGCAGATATCAATGTCATCCAGCATTCTCCCAGCACTACCTGCTACCTGGTCAAGTGAGAAACTACAGAGGAAAAAAGTGAGAGGTGAAGACGAAATGAAGAATCTCGCCCACTTCTACCACTTATAGCTACTGACATCCCCTGTCCCCTGCGGTTTAATGTACAGTTAAACATTTGCCTGGTATGAGAAGTTTTTACCCAACCATGCCATGGATTAGAGAAGCGTCAGGGACTGCCTGGAGCCTCCAGCACCTTCAGCCTCAGCCCTCCTCCTCATCCCCATCTCAAGCTCTTCAGACCAAATGGCACTGCATAGTACTGACCCTGGTCACTGAGACCCCCAGGTACACTGCAGAAACAGCCCCACTCACTTCTGCTCAAACAAAGCAAGGAGCAGCCCTGTCTTCTGCAGACATGGCCCTGACACAAGGCACAGGAGGAAGCTGCTGGGGGTCTTATTTTCATCCTGGTCACAGGAAGAGTTTGAGCACACAGGCAGTATCATACAGGCGCAAAAGCATGAAGGAGAAAAAACACTCAGTGAAGTGCTGAAAGCTCAGAACAAAACACAAAGTGCCACTGCCCCACCCGCTAACCAAAGCACCGGTGTGCCAAGGCCGGTGGCACGGAGCGTGTCGACACGGCGTGGTGCAGCTCCATGCAGAGGCACCCTTGTCAGGTGGGATACTGTGAGCGAGATAGCTGCAGCTGCCAGACCTCTTACACCAGGGTATAACAGCTACACTATCATCTAGTACCTTGGGTATTTATGTATAGTGCGTGCAGCTCGACAGCTACCATGTAATTGATGGGGGCTACATCAACACTGGGAAGAAAGGGTACTTTTAAGCCATTATATCCTCTTTTAGGCAGGATATTTCATAATTTTAACTTGCATTACCTGGTCATGGTAAATCCCAGGCTATCCTGAGGTTTTATCTGAACTACCTAACCAGTTAAAGCACCGTCCCCCATCCTCCCCCTAACAAAGACAGGGCTAGAAATCAGGATTAAAAATATATATTAAGAGATTGCAGATACTCAGCAGTGCCCTTTAGAATGTGACAACCTAAATCAGGGAGGAACTTGTAAAAGCATCCAGAGATCAGCACTGATACTAAGTGGAAGCACTGTGATTTATGCTCTACCCCTCTTTCCCTGTTTTAAAAGCTGGAAACTCTCGAGAGCTGCAGGGATCCCACTGGTCTTCGCCTGGGAAAGCAGGACCCCAAAGTGAGAGGTCTGATGGGTGGCATCGCTAGGCAAAGGCACCTAACATGTAGGAAGATACAAATTACTGATGCAGGGGTGAGATGAGCAGTCTGCCTTGTGAGGCAAGTGCTCAAGTTTGCTGGAAAGAAAGGCTATGAAATCAGCAGCTGGATTTACATTTCAGAAATTAAAATTCCAATTTTTTTTCCACTCTGGGGAAAAAACCAACAAACTGCCCACCCCCAACCCAACCCAACCCAACCCAACCACTTTGCTGCCTTCAAAATGCTGCCACGCAGGGTGAGATAGCTCCTCTTCACCTGAGGCAGCTGGCATAGAAAGCAGATTTTAGCCTGTTTTATTAAAACCTTCATTAAGGGGTTTCTATTATTTTATTCAAATCTTCATTTTAACCTCTCTTCGGACACCCAGCTTGCTCTGCCGGGCCCTCTGGACAGCCTGTGCCGGCAGCGGTGGGCAGGGAGCCGGCCACCCACCGTCCGCAGCCCATGGCTCATGGCCCACTACCCATCGCCCACAGCCCACCGCCCACCGCCCCAGCCCTGGGCTCCGCGGTCCCGGCCGGGCTCGGGCGCCGCTCGGGGCTGGGGGTCGCCCCTCCCCGGCCCCGCTCAGGGTCCCGGGCCGGAGCCCCCCCCCCCGGGCCGGAGCCTTCCTCCCCGGCCCGGCCGAACAACAAAGGGTGCCCGGCGCGGCGGCACTCCCGGCTGCGACCCGGAGGTGTCAGCATCGGCATGGGAGGAAGAGGAAGGGCGAGCTGGCTGCCGGGCTCAGACGCTGTCTGGGCTCTAACCTGAGCATGTGGAAATAATACACGTCTTCAAGTGCACTGTCTGGTTCGAGGGGAATAAAATAGGACATTCATAAGCAGTTACACCATCTGTCTTTATACCATCATCATCATCAACAAGGGAAAAAATAGCTCTTTAAAATGGATGAAAGCCCAGGCTGACAGTAACCGGAAAAATGTGAGCTATGAATACCAATAACGGTAGAAAATGATTAAAAAACAAGGCTACAGACGGCAAGTCCTCCTGCCCCGCTGGGCCTGCAGCCCCCTCGTGCTCGCCGGCGCAGCCCGTCCCACCGCCAGCCCCGGCCGAGCCCTCGGCAGCCCCGAGCACCGAGCACCCCCCAAGCCCCCACCCTGGAAAACGGCTTCCCTCTGAGGACACGATCTGTCTCCTTGGCTCAGACACCTCTGTGCTGGGCAGGCGGGCTGCAAAAAGCATATGCATGCTTCAAACCCTTCTCCTCCCCCCTCCGGTCTGAGCTGATTTTTTCTGAAGAGTGTTTTTCTTAAAGCAGGATGGGAAGGGAGCAGAGTCCAAGACCCATCTGCCCAGGGAGGCTCCCAATCAGCTGGGAAAGGCCCTGGTGCCGTCCTTACTTGGCTCCTCGCTCCTGGGGCCTTTGCCGAGGACAATCCTCCTGCTCCTCTCCCCGGCACACCCTGGGAGCTCCCCGGACCCCCGGACCCTGGGGATGCGGCCGTCTGGCGCGGAGACTCGGGGAAGGGGAAGCGTTAACTCCCGGCTGCCTCGCGATCCTCTTCCAGCAGACTTTTTTGGAAGGCTGGATGCAACTCTGCTCACTAAGCTCAGCCTAACTTGTCTTGCAGCCGCCAGTGTTTAAGCTGACCCCAGGGATGGTGGGGAGAGCATCCTCAGCCACACCACTCCTCAGCTGGCTACGTGCGCCGCAGAGGGCTTTGAACTGCTGAGAACCAGCCTCCAACAGACTGCACGCAGGGCTCAAGCATGTGATCTGACCCAGCTTCTAACAATGAGATCCTCCATCACTGAAAATAAAATGCAGCAGAGCTCCCGTTCCCGAAAGATTTGCACCCATGCTCTCTGATGACAGCTCTGCAGCTGCTGAGTTGCAGTGGCAGCTCTGAGGCACGATGACAGGTCTGGGTAGCAAACGCATGTGCCAATGGTACCCAACCATCTACTCTCCTGCATTTCTTTGGGGCGTCCTTCTGAGAGGACAAGGCCAGCATCATATCTGGTAGGGAAAGGTCTGCTTTTCTCCTCAATCCACTGCACACACACAGAGCTTTTGAGCTTCCATTTTAATTGTCTGCAAATCCTGGTGTCACGTTGTTCCCATGCTGCGTTTGAGCAGAGCTGACCACCATCTTTTACTTAACATCCAAAGAGCCCCATAGGACAGAGCTGCAGCTGAGTGTGAAGACTACCTCGTGACCAGCTCCCAAAGGCTGAACGAGGCCGTGGTCAGCAAGAGGTAGGGAATTTATTTCCAAACCACCATGACACTTTTGTTTTTGACCATACCTCCTTGAAGCTGTACACACCGTTAGGACTCATTCACCTAACGGCTTGTCTGTATTTTCCTTAAGACGACTGATAAAAACTCCACCAGTCGTTTTGTAGTTAGAAAGGTACTCAGCTTAAAACCGTACATCCCAAGAAGTGTACCAATTGAGGCTGATATCTAGAGGCTGAGAAGTCCCTGCAGTATTGCAGCAGTATGGTGGGACTCTCTGCCAGTCAAGTACTCTGACCAGGACTTGGAGAGCGTGGCGGGCGCTGAACCCAGAGGCATGGAGGTCTGCCACAGAGGACGTTTTGTAAGAGGCGATGGGGTTGACTCCCAACCTGGGAACCTCAGTAAGGGGCTCTGGAAGGCCAATAGAGATGCTACTGCAGCCCGTGGCCAGAGGATGTAGGTGCCAGACTGGTGTCTTCGGTTTCCAGAAGCTCCAACTACACAGGGTTTATGACTCACGAAGGACAAGCGGACTCCATCCTTTGCAGGGAGCTCGCCAGGGCACATGCAAGAGCTGCTGCTGTGGCATTTGCAGGGGAGGGATTGCGTCCCATTGAAATACAAACAGCACAACTTGTGCACGAGTCCCCATGCCAGAGTGCCATCCATAAGGCCATGATGCTTTATTAATAAATTTTCTTAAAAGATTTTTCCAGCCGCCGGGGCTCAGGTCAATACCAGGAGTGAGCAAGTGTAACTGTGGGGCATCTGGAGTCCAAGGAGCCTGCTCTTCCATTGTACCAGATCTGCTCCATGCAAAATCCTAGCTAGAGTCTTTTCTTCCTTCATGAATAAATCATTTTAGACTGTGGTATTTCCTTTTAATTTAAAATTAAACCATTCACTATGGGGGGGGGAAGAGAGGGAGAAGAGTCTGGAAAATCATGACTATCTGATATCTGCAGATGTCAGGGAATCTCTGACTCAGTTACACACTGAAAATGTGCCCGAATCCCTGCACGCCATCGCACAGGACCACGTTGACGCATTCCTGCCCCTTTCAAAACCCAGAAAGTTTGAGGGTTGGAGAAGTCAGCAAATCCCGACTGGATCCAGGCCAGCTTCAACAGCCCAAGACCTCTCACCTCTCCTTCTCTCAGCTGGATTTTCCTTAACAAACACAGATCTCTTATCCGAAGGGATGAGGGGCATTTCAGGGGTGGCGAAAATGTAGGGATGGGAGAGAAAGAGCGTGCGTTTGCCTCTCCACCCTCCGGCAGGCTCAAGAGCTGAGAAACATTAGCTGTCATGAACCACAATCAAATCAGGTTTGAAATATTTAGCAGTGGCTTGGAAAATGCGGTGGTGCAGCTCTGACAGGCGAGATGTGCAGACACCCATTTTCCATTATAATGGAAATATCAAGCCTGTTCTGAATATGTATAACCTAGAAAAATGTATTGATTTTTCATTCGGCATTAAAAAAATGAAATACCCTGCAGCTGTCAAAAGCCTTTTGTTAAAAGCTCATCTTTCCTGGAATGAGGTTTACCAGAAACAAGTTTTAATTGTACACAGGGTCTCTCCTTCGAAACAAAAAGAATCCCTGATGCTCCCTTTTTCAGGATAAGTAGTCAAAAAAGCCCACAGAAAGACAGGATTGAGACCTGGCTGACTTCTGCAAGCTGACACTGTCAGGAGAGGTGACAGCGATGGCCTGTGTGCAGTCAGCTGCACGGCTGCACATGCACGGACACGCGTGCCGGCACCGCTGTGCTGCCGTGCCGGCTCCCCGCGAGCTGCCAGCTGGTGAGGGGCAGGTTCCCCCGCTGACGCGGGGGGTCACACCACCGGGCTGCGGCCCAGCGTTTCAGAAGTTCGACTGCTTTAAATGAGTTTAAATGTGAGGTCCCAGGGCCCTGGGAGGAGACTTGCCACGGTCTGGGTCCTTATGGAATCAGGAGGGGCTTCAGGTGGTCCACAGGGGGGGCGATGCCCTCCTGGACCCCGGGAAGCCCACGAGGAGCTCAACTGCCCCCGAGGTGTGCCAGGGCCACTGGGCACGGTCTGGTGCTGCTTGTCCTAACAGTGGCTTTTGTTTGACTGTCCACAAAACTGCACCCACGTGGGATTACAATGCTGACTCCGAAAGGGTTGCTCACCCCGACAGGTCAGAGGCACGGGGAGGGTGGTCGCACCTCGTGCCATGCCCACAGGCCAGGCGCGCTCAGCTGTGGGAACAGAGCAAACGCAGAGCCCGGGAAGGAGGTCTAACGTCAACCGGTGCCCATGGCGCAGAAGGACGTGCACTTTCCCGGAGCCCATCCGACCTGCTGCTGCAGCCCCGCAGGGCTCAAAGCAGACACCCGTACTGGGCATCCCACAGAAGCTGTAGCGGGAGGCAGGGTACTGCCCCCACCACAGGCAAACCTCTGCGGCGGCACCAGCAATGCACATCTATCGCCGGTCCCACCGGGTGGCTCAAAAGGCTGCGGAGTCTCCGAACTGTTGACGGTGGTCGTGGGTGCTGTTGGGGTCCGGTCCCACAGCCAGCGGCACGGTTCTTCTTTGGGGCATGCAAAGCTTCCCGAGCCAGAGGAGCAAACACTGGTTTGGCTTTTGCTTTTTTCTCCCCCACTCGCATTTCTAAACACTCACCCTGCCAGGGGATGTGTTTAGTGCACACGGCTGCAGGTCAGCAGCTATGTGTGCTGCCAAAGCTGTCGGTGGCCCACAATGGAATGGGGCGATGGCAAACCCCACCGCAGCCTGCCTTCAACTTGCTGAAATCTGAGTGAGAGCACAGCCTTGGAACAGTTTTGTGGAAGAGAAGCTGGGAAGGGTCAGGGCACAGAGCAACACCCTGGAAACAATTTGGCTGTTTGTTTGTTTGTGACCAGCCCAACAGAAAAAAAAAAAAAAAAATTTTCCACCTCTCCCTGACTTGCAGACTGTTTGCATTTGAAGATGAGACAATCCAGCCACATGGAAATGTAGGTAAATACATTTTCAGAGGTTTTTTTGCTGTCTTGTATTTCTCACTCAGCTTAAGCTCATCTGGGGCACGTCTCCTAAGGTAACCTTGGCTACCAGGCCGTCACTGCCCTTGCAGCTCAGATTCAGGATGCATATATATGCACAAATACACTCTGTGCTAGCGCCTAACTGGATTATTCTACATCAACTTGTTTATTCCTATCGTTTTCCTGAAAGGAAAAGCAGGACTCCAAGCAGTGAAAAGAAAGCACCAAGCACAGGTTATGAGAGGAATGCCACAGAGCTCCAGCCCTGATGCGAAAGCCATTGGGTGAGTCCTATCATCTAACAAAAGGCTGCAGAAAACCAGTAATAATCCTACAAGTATCTTGGATTAATGACACCTATTTCCAAGATGGCCCTGTTTCAGAGCATGGTCAGAGCGTATCTGTGCTGTTTTCATTGACAAAAAAGAAAACGCTGACGACGAATGTGCTCCCAGCTGATAAAGCCATCCTCAGTTGCCTATCTTCTCAAGGCAGGGAAAGTTTATCTGGCTTTTGTGCAGTTAACTACAGAGGCAAGCGTTCAGATAAATAAAACAAGAAATTCAACAGCAAAAGAACTGTTTGTGAACTTGTAGCTTCTATTCCTTTGTTTTCTGCTCCAAACTAAAAATTCAGAATTTTTGGCCAGTTGCCCTCAACAGATCTGAAAACCCTACAACAGCATCCAGGTCTCCGGTTATCTCCCAAACAAACTTCTTGCTGTTGAGATGACCCTGTGCCAGACGTTAGCATCTTTTCATCTTAAATATGAATGCTTTTACTAATACAGTTATTATTTTTGCATTCAGTCACTTTATCTTATTTACTAGCTCCAGCCAGAGGCCCCACTTCTGGGCCCCACATGGCTGAGAAGTGCCCACGGTCAGGGAGCAGGCAGGGAGGACTGATAAAATCATGCAACCTTTGGCTTTCTGCTTTTGGTAACAAAAAGCAGCAGCACTACGAAAGAGAATAATGCTATCAAAAGCAGAAAATGAGAAGAAAAAACAACTTCTGTCTTAAAAAAATAGAAGCCAGTGGTGGTGAAACCTGCCACCATCTTTTCTAAAGAAAGAGAAGAGTAGGACACCACGCAGAAAGTCGAAGCCCATCTGCAGCAGCGTGTGGTCACTGCCGTCAGCTTTACGGGTGCAAGAGTCCCATCTGCTTCAGCAGGTCCAGATCTCAGACATGCGGGGAATGAGCTTGGGAAAGGCCCTGACTGTTCTGGAAACCTTCACCTCCTTGGAAAGTCAGGCAGAGCCTTGCCCTGCAGAAAACAGCTCTGCATGAACAAGCCAGCTATGAGCTGGTCCCATCTCACAGTCACCAATGGAGGGCTGGGTTTATCCGGCACAGGAAGACGGAGCCGGGGATTTGGGCAGTGTGTTACATGCGCTCAGGGCTCCTGGCAGTGTCGGTTCCTCATGCACCTTCCGAGGGGCTCGGCAGCACCATGGCCGTCACTAGAGATACCTCCGGAGGATGCTGGTATCTCCATGCAAAGAGACAGAAGTCCAAGAACCCCTTCCCCGAGATGGCGCTGCCTTCTCCCTGTCCCTGGGAACAAGGCTGTCCATTTTTTTTGTAAACTGGGCTAAAGTTTAA
This sequence comes from Haliaeetus albicilla, assembly GCF_947461875.1. NCBI lineage: Eukaryota > Metazoa > Chordata > Aves > Accipitriformes > Accipitridae > Haliaeetus > Haliaeetus albicilla. The sequence goes on from NC_091492.1 coordinate 435,593, forward strand.
GTCAATGGAACCCAACAGGGATTTGCCCCCTTGAGTTTCAGCAGAACTAGAAAGGTTGCTTTTATTTTCACACATGAAATGTAAAAAAAAAGGCAAATTCCTTGAGCATGTTTGTAGTGGAGCGTGATGTGATTGTGTTGTCATTTATGGGAAATAATCGCAAGCCCATCTCTCCCTTTCCCCCCATTTTCCAGTCCAAATAACCATGAAAAATTACACTTCAATGTCAGGAGGACAACAAAGGAGGGGCTTTCTCCTGCGGCTTGATGGCTTTTCAGCCCCCCTTTCTTTGGACAAAAACTACCTTCAATTCTATTTCATTTTAAACGTGATCTAACAAATGCATCTTGACAAGTTCCTTTCTTTTTTTCTTTTAAACAGTATTTTGCACAGTTTAACCTAGCTCCAAACCAGAATCAGCTGGAAAGGAGACTCATGCAAAAACACAAACACAGATCAAACACCAAAACAAAAGAAAACCCATCTCCAGCTTCAGGTCTGCAGGGAGAGGACAGTGCGGTCTCCAACACGGAGACCTGTGGGAGGAGAATTAGGAGACAAAGGGTTGGGAGAGGAAGAGGGACGAGGAGATGGGGTGGCAGAGGTGACAAAGCAGGAGTGCAGCAAAGGCGGTCAGGGGACGGGGAGTGCGGTGCCCAGCCCAAGTCCTGTGAATGAAGGGACCAGCAGCAGCCCTGGCCCAGTGCAGATGATTCCCCACCCCACGGGTGTCCTTTCCGGGACCAGATGCCCCTGGTGGTGCCACAAAGCCTCAGGACAGCTTCTCCCACGGCCACCTCCCCAGCCAGCCCGTAGTCGGTACGTCAACACTGCGCTATTCTCATCAGTTCCTCGCCTCTCTGAAGAGGTCTGCTCCTCGCCGGTAGCTCTGCCCCACCGCGCACTTCTCATCCTCTCTGGTCTCACCCCTGCTCTCTGCCCGCTCACCTCCCTCCTCGCACCTCCTCCCCGGCAGCCGCCCCCCCGGCCTGCGAAAAACACGCAGCAAAACTGCCAAAGCAGAAAACGGCGGGTTTTGATAGAATCATTTAGGTTGGAAAACACCCTTAAGAACATCGAGTCCAACTGTTAACCTAACACCGCCAAGTCCACCACTAAACCGTGTCCCTAAGCACCACGTCTTTTAAATACCTCCAGGGACGGAGACTCAACCACTGCCCTGGCCAGCCTGTTCCAGTGCTTGACAACCCTTTCAGTGAAGAAATTTTTCCTAATACTGAATCTAAACCTGCCCTGGCGCAACCTGAGGCCATCTCCTTTTGTCCTATCGCTTGTTACTCGCGAGAAGAGACCAACACCCACCTCGCGACAACCTCCTTTCAGGTAGTTGTAGAGAACGACAGGAGGACGCCCATGGTGCTGACCTGTTTCAGGCTCCCTGCAAACTCAGCGGTGTGGTATCGCCTGGGCCAGGCTCAGTCACGCTGGAAAGCGGCTTTGGTGACCTGCTGCAACTGCGCAGACACAAGCACGTGTTTTCAGAGAGGCCAGGACACTTCAGGAAATTCACGTTCCACCTTTCAGAAATCGCGCCGGTGCCGCGCATCCACGTGTCCTCAGCTGGCGACATGAGCGGAGCAAGGTGGTCAAAGAAAGAGGTGCTTCGTGCTGAGTATGAATAAGCTCACTCCAGAGAAACATTTTAGATTCACAAACAAAACCAGTGCTAAAGCCAAGCTGAAGTTAAAGCTAAGCCAAAATTAAAGCTAACTTCAGCAACTTGGGGACAAGGTACATCTTGAGAATATTATAACAAAAATGAGCTATAATTAATTCATGCTTAGCCTTAAGGTTTAGATATGCACACGGGTGCCCCCAACAACCTTAACTCTGCCCTGTAACATCATCATAAACCATATTTAAATAAAACACTAAAATATCTTTTTCCTGGTTAGTTTTTTTTTAATACAACTCCTACTCTGTTCTCACTCTCCATGGTATCTCTCCAAGGAAAAGTTAATTAATGTGTGGCTGACCCTCCTTCTCCCCCTCCCCAAGCTTTTCCCAACCTCGGCATGTTTGGAGTTCTTTTAAGCTTAGCTAAAAACTTAGGACAGCCATAATTATAGTTCCCCGGTTTAGGGACAATTAAATTATTCTTGCAACACAGTGCACCATAAGGTACAAACACAGACAAAGGGCAGCTAAGGGAGAGCGGTGGGGCTGACACGGCAGCAGAGGAACACAACCACACACAGCTTGGTGGCTGTGTCACGGGGGTCTGCAGCAGATCATCCTTCTTTTTCCCTGGTGAGGAAAATTTTTTTGTTACAAATGGGAAAAAATGATCAGCGTTTCTAAGCAAATGTCTCCAAGGATGGTTTGCATGTGGGGTGAGTCCAAATGCATCTGAAGTGTGCGGTCTGGTTGGTTCATTCTCGACTAGATTGCAGTAATGTTGGCTGTGGTGTCGTGTCACTGGGCTCTTCCTGGAGCTTATTTTTAGGAACTAACAATATATATATTAACATGGGAAATCATAAATGGCCATAAATAATATGTATAATAAAAAATAAAAGAGGACCACCCCAGGGCATGCTGCTGCCCGCGAGGCAGAGCAGGTTGTGGAAGCACGGGAGGCAGTCGCCAGGGCCGCTCGCACCACCGGAGTCAGGGAACAAACGGGGTTAATTCCTGCTGAAGCAGATGAGAAGTGCAACTGTGCTGCAGAGGCGAGGCATGCAGCTGGTGGTGGCAACCAAAGACATTGCTGCAGAGAGCCTTGCAGACTTTTAAGGGGACTTCAAAGTGAAAAGTTGAGGAGCGACTCCTGGGACCCCTGAGAAGGACAGAGCAGATATAACCGGCAGGTCTAGACAGAGAGAACACTGACTCCAGCCGACTGAGGGGTTCTCGACGCTTGGTCACCAGAAGTGCGCTACCTCCACAGGTTAACCAGCCACAAAAACCAGCCTGATAGGAAGTTGCAATACCAAAGCTTCTTGGTGGGAACGGCCGTGGTCTCACTCCTCTGCTGAAGGACAGAGGCCATGGCAGCGAGGCAGCCCCTCAAACGCAGAGCTTTGTTTTCAGCCCTGCCAGTCGACAGCCCGCAAGCCATCCTCTCCATGCCTTTAAACCCCCCCCCCCGCTGGCCCCCTACGCCAGCCCCCATTCAGCCACAGGCAGAGCTCTCTGATACCAAACACAATTTGGGTTGGCGCAGAAGAGGGAGATGACACGCGTGAGCTCTTGTACGCACAGCAGACACCTGCTGACGAGAACAGGCAGCGGAGACCCAGAAATCTCACAGCTCTGCAGCCCTGGAGCCGTCCCTGAGGACGCACTTGTGGAGCCCCTCATCACCCACCAAGGCCGAGACGGCCGCATCCCAGGGCTGAGCTGCCCCTTCCCCCGGTTTGGGTTAGTGGCACTGGCAGAATGTCAGTAATTGCTTTTCCGCTTGTACTAACAAGCTTTCAGCAGCAGAAGATTTCAGCTTCCTGGAGCCAACAGGCCCTTTTTCTCCACCTCTCTTGGCTTCGACTAATTGAAAGCGACTGCAATCTCAGCCCTGGCTCTCTGGTATTCAGCTGCACCAGGGAGGTCAGAGAATGTCAAGTGAAGCCTTTCCATTCGCCTCCCCACCACCGGCACTGCATTAACGGAGGCAGCCTGCTCCGCAGCCCAGAGGAACGGGCAAAATTACGGGGGCTGCTAACAGCCAAGGAAATCCGAACACAGCTTTTCTGCAGCAGGGAGGGAGGGCTACCTGTCACATCCCCGAGCCGCAGCCGAACTGCAGAGCCCTGCTGACCCCCTTTTTTTTTCTTTTAATTTAAAACAGGAGATGGGTTTCTTTTCAAAGAAACTATATATTCATCCTTATTTTTTTTTTGCGGCAAGACAAAACACTTTCCCCTATGATGCCCAAGTCCCCTGCCACATGTCGGGGAGGGATCTTTCACTCACCATCAAATCTAAGATAAAGATGGAGGGTGCCGAGCGGCTGCTGTAACTCCTGAGTGAAATGCAGCGGACCAAGGAAAATGGAGGAGCACGGAGAGGCTCCCAAGGAGACGCTGAAGGTACTCATGGCTCACAAGCTGCCCGGCCTGCGGCCAAGCAGTTAGGCAGCACCGGGTTGGTAACTGCTGGTGGGCTGGGAGGACAGAGCCTTTTGGTCACCCTGGGACAGTCCTCGGTGCCTGCAGTCCCCATGCTCGGCCTCCTCAAACGCTAACGAGGGTATGCTGGGTGCTCCAGGGATTCGAAATGCTCCTGAAACCTGGACCAAGGCGCACGCACAGGTGGCGGCTCCAGCAGAGGCCTGTGATAAGAATTTATTTCTCTCAATTACGAGCGCTTGTCCCCAGTCTCAGTTCATCAGCGCGGCGCAGCCGAGTCAATGAAAGCTCAGTAATGCGCTAATCAGATGCACAGCGACTTCCCGGAGCCGCCGGCTGCGTGCAAGCGGCCGGTGATGCTCTGAAAACAAGCGGCAACTTTGGGAAGCGGGTTCCCAGCCCTGCCCACCCTTCCACTCCCCGAACCGCGGGGGACTCCAGGTTTATGGCCAATTCAGACACGGTTTCCCTGCGGGATCTGAGGCGTCGCCTCCACACGACCGGCACATGCGCTCAGAAGCAGGCAGATGAAGCAGCGCCCATCCACGCTACTGCCCGCGCCCGACTCTCTTTAACAGAAGGCTTCCGAGAGTGCTTCATACATTTTCAGATGAAGTTTTTGGGTTTTTTTATTGGAGTTTGATCTGAAATATTCGTTCCCTTCAATGCAAGACCATTCTGAACTAACCTGTGAATGTCCCAAGCAGACAGACAAGGAATCTAAATATTGCCCTCAAAAAGCAAAGACAGGACAAAAACACCAGAAAAAAATCACTGATGAGATCTTGTCTGGTGTCCTCGGAAAAATAACAGTCCTGCTTTCAGAAACCTGTATATAAAATAAGCGCTACAGTCTGCACATCCCAGGAGAGGAGGGATGGAGGGACGACGTCAAACATGGCTGTGAACTCCCCCAGGCCCGCGCACCCAGGAGGCACGGCAGCTTCACCCTTACTGTGGGATGCCTCTGGGCGTCGTTTGGTTGGTTTAAAACAAACAAACAAAAGCACTTCCCCTAGCTCCCTTCCAAAGCGAACCATAGGAAAAGGCTGTTAATTTGATGCTGTGACTCCAGTCCGGCACAAGCTGCCCCCACCCCAGCATCGCCGGCACGGCTGCAACCGCCACTGCCGGCACGAAGCCGTTCCCGAACTTCCCAAGCATTAACCTCTCCCAGAGAGCGGCGTGGGGGGATGCTCGCCCACTGCAGCCTGCTCAAGAGCTCTATTGATCCAACACACACTTGGTGCCTTCAAAGTTGTTTATGATCAATATGCAAATTGCCCATGGCATTGATCTGGTATTAATTTTCAATTAGGGAATCCACAAGGGGTCTCCCAGGGTCAATATCTAACAATGCAAGGTAACTCCACAGCGGAATAGTGGGACTGATGCTGCCCAGGGCCTCTGGGGCTGCTCCCGCACCCCCTGCCCAGACCCCTCCGGCCGCCCCGGACACTGCTGCCTCCCAGAGAGGGGCCAGCGCTCCCGCAGCCTCCCGAGGCCCCTCTCCCACCCGCAGCTTCGCAGGGGCACGTCCCCCTCGGCCCTCTGCAGCAGGCGTTTTGCCTCCCTGCACGCAGGTCAGCACCTCGCAACCTCTGAGCTACCAAAGGCAGCACCGCAGGTGTGGGGCTGCCCTCAGAAAAACCCCAGGCCGGAGTTTTGCCTGATAACAACTCATGCCCCTTCCCCAAATCGTGTGCTGCCCTCCCCAGGGCGCTGCTGTCCCCCGGCCGAGGAAGAGGATGGCCTGAGCAGCTGGCAGCAGTTGCTGGAACCCTGCTCACGCCACTGCGCCTCTGCGGGGGATCCTGCTGCAAACCAGGTCACTCCAGAAGCGCCAGTGACACCAGCAGCAATGCCAACAAACAGCTGGCAGCTAGCACCTTAAGGCGATCCCGTTGCAAGTGGTTTTAGACAACAGCCTTCAGCGTAGACACTGTTTTTTTGCACTAAAGCGGTTATTCATACGGATGGTGTGGAGAAAGTGCGATGCAGCAGCGTGCACAACAGCTCCTGCACGCTGGACGGAAGAGTTTGGGGTCCAGGTGGAGCGTGCACCAGCTTTCCAGTGACACAGAGCGGGTAACCAAACACTGCGTTCTGCCATCTGAACACAAGCTGCGTAAACCTGCCCACCTCTGGAAAACACGTTAGAAGTGGAAAAGATCCGCACGTGTGCTACACAAAGGTTGAAAAAAAGAAAGAGATCATTGAAATTGCCTATAAATCTAGAGAAATGTGCCCCTTCCCAGAAAAAGGGACCCATCCCATCAGCCGTCCTCCCAACTTTCTTCCTCTCAGGGAGGCCCAGAGGGACCATTTGTTTCCCTGAACCCCACGGCTGCACCGGAGAGACGATGCCCTCTTCGCACCGGATGGCCGGTCTGCGCACACCCACGGCTCTGCCACTCACTGTGCTAACCAGCACATTAGCTACCCAGGCTAATTGGTTTATGGATAACATTAATTACCATGTTGCTCATTAATGGATGAAATCTTTATTGGTTCCATTGATCAGCGGGACTTGTTAGCCGGCCTCCTAACCAATGGCGGATGTAACAAGCTCTCTTATTGGCATATCAATTAATGCAATCAATTTCTGGCCAGCGGCTGCCATTCGCTTCCCTGCTTGTTAGACTGTGGAAGACAGAGTCATGTCAAGTAAGCATTTATTTAAACGGTTTCTAATTCTTCTTGAGCTGACTTCCCAGCAGGCTTTCTGCCACACAAGGGTTTTCTGCCTCCAGAGACCTTCCCCTTTCCTCCCATTGCAGAATCAGATCTATAACAGTCACTGCAAACGAAATTATTTCTGTAAAAATATTTATCGAGTTACACAAGTAGGACAGCTAGGGGTGTCAGATTAAGAAGTCAGACTGTACGACCACCCCGATTTAACACACTGGAGAGATGGGCAGGAGTACAAACCCACTCCCAAAGGACAGGCAGGGGCTCAAGAGCTGTGCCAGAAAGCCTCCCTGCACACGGATTAATTTTAATTGCAGGGTCAGTTCCCCACAATTAGCATGGTTTTGTCAGAGAACAGTAAGCCCTTAACATTTCTGCCCTACCCCACCTTCCAGAGTGAACCCGGACCATTACACATCTTTACCCCGTCCTGTCACATGGGTCTGCAGGTATCCACATCCCAGTTGGCACCTGCATCCTTTTCGTCAACCTGGAAAAGGAGAGCAGGACTTGTGCTGCTCATGTGCAGAATTAGCTGATGCTGGGAAACAGATGGAGAATATTACATGGTCTTGCATGAGCTTGGCAGTCTTGGCTGCAATGCTACACACATTACTGGGGGTAATACAACACACCCCTTGCCCAAATCTTTGGGGAACAAAAGGCGTATGAAGAAGACGGGACCTAAACCTCGCCTGGAGAGAAACTGAAGAGATCAGCCCTGGTTTACTGAGAAAGGTGTCAAAGAGGACAACCCGATAAAAGAGCACAAAACTGGTAGTGGTCTGAAGAAGACAGAGAGATTTTCTGAGCCATTTCTCCCATGACCAAGAAGAAGGGACTTTTGGCTAACTTGTCAGGAGGCAAATGATGTTCACAAGGAGTAAGAGCCCCTATTCTGACTTACAGAGCCTTTGTCCTCTCCATTTTCCATTGATCTATTGGCCAAACAGATTTCAACAGCAGAACACGTTCAGAAAGAGCTCAAACCCCACCCTGTTTGGGTTTAGTTTTTCTCTGTCTGTGAGAGGCCATGCTTGGTAGTGATCATAGCTGATTTCAGCATCCAGCTGCTGAATTTCCAGCTGACGGGACTGGACAGCAGGGGGTTATCCTGTATGCCCACCACATGATGGGATTCTGTAGCCCAGGAGGATGATGGTGCTCTCGGACATCAGCTCGCTGCCAGAGGGGATAACAAGGGGCTCAAAGATGTGCCACATCAACTGCCTTGATGCAGCAGGTTTTGTTTTCCTTTGGAGCTGCATTTGCACTGTAGCAATATACCTGGTAAACGTTCCTGCAGCCACAGAGGCAGATGGAAATATCAGCATGCTGCTCAATGCTCCTGACCTCCGTCCCTCTCCCCAGCTGCTGACCTCCTCGGTTCTGCCTGTGCAGCTGTGTAAGTGCAGGAAACCCAGCGGCTAATGGATCTGCAGGACCTTGCAGGTGAAACAAACACTTTTTCCTATAGAATTAGACTTGGTAATTAGATTGTGGAAATCACTGTCACAGGATGTTGCTGTGGCCAAGAATTCAGCAATATTCACAAAAGGGATTAGATAATTAGGGTTAATGAGAATATCTAGAGATATAATTGCTAAATCTAACAAAGAAATTTGGAAAAAATATAAACCTACAAGCTTTAGGGCACACACGAACTGCCTCCTCGCCGCGAGGGTTTACGTGGGCACTCGCCTTGGCAGCAGGCGAGCTTGTAGCTGACAGCCGGGGGCTCTTCTCTCTCCCTGGTTCTCCAGGACACCATCACCTCCCGGTCCCTCCCAGGCCGGCTGAGCACATCCCATCCTGCTCCGTGTGTCCTGGAGCCTCCGCAGCTCTGGGGACACCGCTGGGTGACAGCTCACAGCCTCAGGAGCGAGGCCATGGTGCCGCAGCACGTCTCTAGCAGGGTTCCCTGCCACCACGGCACCAGCAGCCCCGTGCTCCCTGCCTGTGCAGCTCAGCACCCTGCCTGCACTCCCTGCAGCGTGGCCCGCGGGCAGGGCGCACACCGGGCAGGCAGGACGGTGGGGATGGGGGCACGGGACCGCGCGAGACATAGTCACTGCGGCAGGGAAGCACAAGGACGAGGCGTGACAAGCAGCCACAGAGGAGACGCAGCAAGTCAAGAAAGAAAACCTGAGCACGCAGCTGCGTGAACGCGCAAGACATGCAGGAGCTGCTGCTCCCTGCAGGCATGGTGCCGCTGGGCTGCGCAAATCCTATCCACCCGTCACACCAGCCCCAGGAGCAGTGCCGGCAGGACACGAGGGGTGTGATGCCCGTAGATGCTGGCAGCTCTACTGGAACGCTGGGGTGACCCGCTGGCACGCGGTAGCCCTGCACGCCCACAGCAGTCCTTCCCAGACTAATCCCTGCTCCAGATCTGCACCCAGGTGATGATGTAGGAAGGATCTTCCCCGCCAAACACAATAATAAATCAAACCTTATCGGAGCTGAACTATAAATCTGTGAAGACTCCAATAATTTCTAGCCATGGGAATAACACCACAAAAGTACTTTTTAAACTAATTACTCAGATTCCGAAGTGCTGCCCTAATGAGCCTTCCTTCTGCCCAGAACTTACTAAGAGAAAAAAATCTACCTTCAGTGCAGTAATTACTGCTTTCCCCTTCAAACTTCTAACTGGAGATCAATGCTGCATTTTAAGACTCATTGATTTACAATTAGCCTGGCTTTCCTGCTAAAGTGTTTTTAAAGCAGAGTTTACTTTTATTTTATTTTGAAATCTCAAAGATCTGGTTCTTGGATTTTACACTCTCATGAGAGGTGTGCTGGAAACTAGAAGAGGAAGGAAGGCACACATCTGAATGAAAAAAGGAAAACGGGATTTTTGTTAGGCTGAGACTAGAAATAAAAGAGACTCTTAAATATTTAAGAGATAAACATGAAAAAAAGAAAGACGGAGGAAGAGAACCAAAGCTAAAAGAAAGGAAGAGAAAGTGGAAGAAAGGAAGTGTAAATGCAAAGAGAAGGAAAAATGAATTGCAGGCTAAGAAAGCAGAGTCACTGTCAGGCGGATCAGAAAGCTCTTACTGCCTCTGCTGTTTATTAGCATCCTTGGGAGAAAAAGCAGCAGCTTTGTGCATCTTTGCAAAACAAAGCGCTAGTTAAAAATAGTGTGTACAGCAGGGACAGTGCGCTAACATGAGGGTCCTGGCAGCTCTTGCATTTGTACAATCTGTCCCACGAGGAGCGCAGAAGTAAGTGAAGCAATTAAGAATTCCATACTGATTGCTTCAAACATGTTCTTCTATGCCATAAAGATAATAGCATCACAGATACATCCGCCTCCTCTCTCCTGCCTCTTCCCATCCCAACATCATCTACTTTGCATCCCTTCCCCTGGACTCCCAGCTCCTGAAGAGCTGGAACACTGGAATGGGCCCACAGAGGCTGAAGAGTCTCCATCCTTGGGCGATGCTTCAGACCCCAGTGGAGACGGTCCTGGCCAACTGCTGTAGCTGGCCCAGCTTTGAGCCAGGGGCCGGGCGAGGTGACCTCCAGAGGCCCCTGCCAACCTCCATTGCTCTGGGAGTCTCCGACTGTTCCGGAGCCTCACAGCAGTGCTTGGTTCTGAATCATTTTTGTGTCATTTCTGCAGGAAATGAGCTACGCTGGACAAGCCACTTCAGCGCTCCTCGACCCTCCCTTTCGCCTCCTACTTCTTCCTCCAAAATAAACATTTGGAAGGTCTTCTAGGATTACCATGAGCAGCAACACGACAGGAGCCAGACTGAGGAGCAGGGAGGCAAGGAAAATTGCCTGCAAGGGTTTACAGTTTTGGAGCCGCCATAGTGGTCTAGCCTGCCATTTCATTTGCTGCTCTCATAAATTTTGTTCTTTACTACTGTTGGGTCCCAGGAGTCAGTGGCAGATGATGATCCTAGAGTGATGAAAGCAAAGGAAGAAAATAGGAAAGCCAGTAACATCTCTCCTTTTCTATATTTTGTTTTACAGAAAGCTGCTTAGCCCCATTTCAAAGACTAATATGAAAAAAGTGCAATTAAATCCTCGAAAAACTGACAGATCAGCAAAACAAAACCACCCGGAGGAGAGCACGATTGAGCCTCATTAAGAAAGAGTTCAGTCTGTTTTTAAAACCTTTCTTAACACTTAGCTGGGTACCTCTCAGCAGCAACCGCTCCCAATGCGCCTGGCATAATTAGTGTCAGAACGGAAAGGAAAAAATCAACCTAGGAAACAGAAATTAAAACACCAGATTCAAGTGAGAGAAAAAGGTTCAGCTGTAGCAAAACCATCTAAATTCTAACAATAACCCCTCCTCTCGGTCTGCGGCAAAGAGCTACAGTTCCACTCTATGCATAGACAAATACATGCCAATTAAAGAGAAAAGTGGCTGGGGCAAATTTGTGCTGTAAAATTTCTATCACTAACCACTCCCAGTCCCCAAACAATATCTGCATGGCAGTCACATCCACCCGTGAGGTCAGGTTAATGACAGATGGACAGTAAATTACACTGACCTCGACAGCAATTATAACTATCACAGTTGACAATAAGGAAATTGAGATACAGGGACAAATTCTGTGCACTTTCAGTGGCCGGACCCTTTTGCAGGCTGTGCATGCAGACACTCACATACGTACCCTACATGTTAAATTGCCAGCCTATAACAGGACGCTATACAGCCGAGATCTATTATTTTGCAGTGGGGGTGGGGATGAAACGCATGGGAGATAGAAAAGATGGCAGAGAGATGAAGCCATTTTATTAAATCAGGCAAATTCTAATTTATTCTGGGGAGATGGAGGAGAGAAAATGGATTCACTCTCAGCATGCTCACTCTGTATCGTCTGATCCAATCCCTACTGCCTCGCTGGAGGGGGAGGGGGCCTCGGCGTTCTGCAATTCTCCCACAATCTGAGAAAAAGATTAAAAAATAAGATGATTCTCCTTTTGGGTTTTGCAGCAGCCACGGGGAAAAAGCTTTTCCAGGGAATGCAAGGTGCCAACCCCTGCTGTCAGCCGTGCCGGGCGGCATGCAGGGGTTCGAGGGGTTTGCTGCTTGGGGCAGCACAAGGTCCAAGGCTCACCACAGTGCTTGCACCATGCAAGCAGATGTGTAGACAGAGATACATGGGCGGGAAGAACATCCTGTGGTGGTCCTGCTCTCTCTGCCATTTTTGGTGTATGCCACAGCACGCGCCCTCAACAGTTAGTAGGATTATCATCATCAGTCTTCTTCACCAGGTAAGAGACACTGAAATAAAAGTCGCGTGGGCAGCTCTGTGGAGGTTGGTGGTACTTCAGTTACCCACGGGCTCACACGCTGGTGCAGAGCACCGCCGTAACACCACCACCGAGCACCAGCACTGGCCTCAGCCAGCCGGTGCCTCTGAGCACAGGCACCCTGCGCTTCGTGCCGCAGCGTCGGCACTGCGCTGGCACAGCCCTCAGCAGAAACGGGGGTCTGACACAACCGTGCACCTGGGAGCCGAGTTCCTCCACCGCTCCAGCCAGTGCTTCGGGAGCTGAGGGAGGTCACCAGCACGAACGCGCAGCCAAGCTGGAAGCCACGGGCTTCTGCACCGCTTGCAGCCGAGTGGCTCAGGTTATCTGAAATGACACAGAGAACCTGGGGGCTGTCATGAGCTTGCACACTGGGAAGACGGTCTGTTGTGACAGCCAGGTGGGGACAGCTCATGCAGAGACATTTCCAAGTGAGGCTGATATCTGAGCTTTGTGTTTTATGGACAAGGGTGACACGCACAGCTGCCTGACACGCAGAACAAAGCCAAAGAAACGCTCTGCTCAAGAGAAGAAATGCCATCGAATGGTCCTTCACAGGTTTTGGAACAGGGACCAAGTGAAAACACAGAAGTTCAGTCAGAGTTAACACCACTAACAAAAAGAAACACAGCTCCGGCTGCGGAGAACAGGAATCACTCAAGACTCACGTCCCCCAGCCATCGTCCCAAAAGGAACAGGTAACTGCAACACCCTTACTGCATTCGCTTGGGGAGAGGATAATTTGGGATGGACAGTGCAGATGCACCCTGGAGAAAGAAAGGTGAGATGTTGTTGCACAAAGCTCCACAGGCACGAGAATATCTCCCATTTCAGAATTAACCAGAAGGAAACGGAACAACATGTAATTAATTACCAGTGGCCAAATAAGTCCAGAAAAACAAACAAGACTTACAGCGAATTAGAAGAATGCTAAAACTAGATGGGGCAGAACGTCCTGGGTCGTCACGAGGCTATCTTCCCATGCAGAAATCAATCTAGTTAAGCTTGCCATGATTAAATCAACGCTTTATACAAAATCCTTCAGAAAACACCCCCTGCAGGAATCCCCCTCCCCTGAAACCATCAACGTTTGTCCAAGTTCAGAACAGAGCAAGTACTGCCCTCGCACATCACGCCGGCGTCCTGGGGCCGAGCACCCGAGCGGCCAAGGTAGCTACGAGGACGCTGCCGCTGGAAAAGCAAAGTCCCGGCAGGCTGAGGGCTCCACGGAGCCCAGGCTCTAACCCGCCAGGCTGGACCCTCGCCCCCGGTGCTGGCCGGGCCCCATCAGGGCTGCAGCCCCCGTCCCGTCCCGCTGCTCTCCTGCCTGTCCCCAGGGCCAGGGCTCGCAGGCAACTGGGCGGTGGAAGCGGAGCGGCAGCGGCTCAGAACTAATCCCTGTGCCGGAGCCAATTCCCACCCTGTGCCGCTCAAGAGGCCCCGGAGGTGCCGCGGGGCAGCCCTAGAGCCTGTCCTGCCGCCCCGGGAAGAGGGAGCAGCCGGGCAGGGAGGGAGAGGAGAGGAAGCAGCTTAGCAGGAGGGAAAGGGCCTGAAGCGTGGGGGAGAGGGGCTGAGCAGCAGCACCTGGAGCACAAATTCCTAACAGAAGAAATTCCTGTTTTGCATCCAACTCCAGTGCGGGCAGTGAAGCTGATTTTATGACTTATTTATTTATTTCGTCTTTGATGAACAGAAGGTTAATATAAGAACAACTCCTTGGCAAACCTTTAAGGGTAATTCAAGCGACACTGATGTGAATCAATGTTCCCTTTGTGAACGCATTACTTGGCAGAAACTGGCTTTTTGTAACCCCCTTAAACCTAGCTGGCAAAACAAAAAGAGAAAAAAAAAACGTCCTTCAAACAAAAGGATGAGGTGAAAATAAAGAGAGAGTCGACTGCACTTTATTCTCTTTCATAGAAGCAAATGGATTTGGTGCTTTTATACATTAATCAATCAATATCACTGACTGTACATCAGCGGCGCAGCCAAGTTATGAATGACCTTTCTGGCAAAGAGGACACTTTTAATGCTCATAAGACTGCTCATAGCTTAGCAACTTTCCGAATTTATGCCTGCATGATTACCCCTTGGAGGCAGGCGCCCGTTAGCG